>NC_091121.1:187272219-187482481 GCF_040183065.1 Periplaneta americana | reverse complement strand
AAAGGGTAAGGGTTTAGACCACCCTTCCGCCGGCATTCTTTCCGCCATAACTCCGCAGTACGTGTAGTCACAACAAAGCCGAGGGGTGCGTTGAATACAGCTCGTCGAACTCTATCTCCAGTATAAAGGACAACTCTCTATCCCCCTGCGTTTGGACGGGAGAGGCCGGCAAAGTTTCAAAAAATGGTCATTTTGACCTTCCAAAAGAGACTTTTTTCTACACAAGGAAACGAAGCGGCTCAGAGACCCGCCCTTTTAACTGTAGCATCCCGCATCCTTCCTAGTAATCAGCGCTAATATCCGGAAAATCCGCCGCACTTTTTTCTAGCCTTAATTTTTGGGTACCTGAAATATTTGAGTCCCTAATTCCGGAAATAATGGCCATACCGAGGACCGGGATGCGGCCCTGTATTCCCCCTTGACTTACTTCTTACGCGATAGCATCAAAATGGCAATCGCGAACACTTTCTGATTTTCGAGAAAAAAAGGGTAAGGGTTTAGACCACCCTTCCGCCGGCATTCTTTCCGCCATAACTCCGCAGTACGTGTGGTCACAACAAAGCCGAGGGATGCGTTGAATACAGCTCGTCGAACTCTATCTCCAGTATAAAGGACAACTCTCTATCCCCCTGCGTTTGGACGGGAGAGGCCGGCAAAGTTTCAAAAAATGGTCATTTTGACCTTCCAAAAGAGACTTTTTTCTACACAAGGGAAACGAAGCGGCTCAGAGACCCGCCCTTTTAACTGTAGCATCCCCGCATCCTTCCTAGTAATCAGCGCTAATATCCGGAAAATCCGCCGCACTTTTTCTAGCCTTAATTTTTGGGTACCTGAAATATTTGAGTCCCTAATTCCGGAAATAATGGCCATACCGAGGAACGGGATGCGGCCCTGTATTCCCCCTTGACTTACTTCTTACGCGATAGCATCAAAATGGCAATCGCGAACACTTTCTGATTTTCGAGAAAAAAAGACCACCCTTCCGCCGGCATTCTTTCCGCCATAACTCCGCAGTACGTGTAGTCACAACAAAGCCGAGGGGTGCGTTGAATACAGCTCGTCGAACTCTATCTCCAGTATAAAGGACAACTCTCTATCCCCCTGCGTTTGGACGGGAGAGGCCGGCAAAGTTTCAAAAAATGGTCATTTTGACCTTCCAAAAGAGACTTTTTTCTACACAAGGGAAACGAAGCGGCTCAGAGACCCGCCCTTTTAACTGTAGCATCCCCGCATCCTTCCTAGTAATCAGCGCTAATATCCGGAAAATCCGCCGCACTTTTTTCTAGCCTTAATTTTTGGGTACCTGAAATATTTGAGTCCCTAATTCCGGAAATAATGGCCATACCGAGGAACGGGATGCGGCCCTGTATTCCCCCTTGACTTACTTCTTACGCGATAGCATCAAAATGGCAATCGCGAACACTTTCTGATTTTCGAGAAAAAAAGGGTAAGGGTTTAGACCACCCTTCCGCCGGCATTCTTTCCGCCATAACTCCGCAGTACGTGTAGTCACAACAAAGCCGAGGGGTGCGTTGAATACAGCTCGTCGAACTCTATCTCCAGTATAAAGGACAACTCTCTATCCCCCTGCGTTTGGACGGGAGAGGCCGGCAAAGTTTCAAAAAATGGTCATTTTGACCTTCCAAAAGAGACTTTTTTCTACACAAGGGAAACGAAGCGGCTCAGAGACCCGCCCTTTTAACTGTAGCATCCCCGCATCCTTCCTAGTAATCAGCGCTAATATCCGGAAAATCCGCCGCACTTTTTTCTAGCCTTAATTTTTGGGTACCTGAAATATTTGAGTCCCTAATTCCGGAAATAATGGCCATACCGAGGAACGGGATGCGGCCCTGTATTCCCCCTTGACTTACTTCTTACGCGATAGCATCAAAATGGCAATCGCGAACACTTTCTGATTTTCGAGAAAAAAAGGGTAAGGGTTTAGACCACCCTTCCGCCGGCATTCTTTCCGCCATAACTCCGCAGTACGTGTAGTCACAACAAAGCCGAGGGGTGCGTTGAATACAGCTCGTCGAACTCTATCTCCAGTATAAAGGACAACTCTCTATCCCCCTGCGTTTGGACGGGAGAGGCCGGCAAAGTTTCAAAAAATGGTCATTTTGACCTTCCAAAAGAGACTTTTTTCTACACAAGGGAAACGAAGCGGCTCAGAGACCCGCCCTTTTAACTGTAGCATCCCCGCATCCTTCCTAGTAATCAGCGCTAATATCCGGAAAATCCGCCGCACTTTTTTCTAGCCTTAATTTTTGGGTACCTGAAATATTTGAGTCCCTAATTCCGGAAATAATGGCCATACCGAGGACCGGGATGCGGCCCTGTATTCCCCCTTGACTTACTTCTTACGCGATAGCATCAAAATGGCAATCGCGAACACTTTCTGATTTTCGAGAAAAAAAGGGTAAGGGTTTAGACCACCCTTCCGCCGGCATTCTTTCCGCCATAACTCCGCAGTACGTGTAGTCACAACAAAGCCGAGGGGTGCGTTGAATACAGCTCGTCGAACTCTATCTCCAGTATAAAGGACAACTCTCTATCCCCCTGCGTTTGGACGGGAGAGGCCGGCAAAGTTTCAAAAAATGGTCATTTTGACCTTCCAAAAGAGACTTTTTTCTACACAAGGGAAACGAAGCGGCTCAGAGACCCGCCCTTTTAACTGTAGCATCCCCGCATCCTTCCTAGTAATCAGCGCTAATATCCGGAAAATCCGCCGCACTTTTTTCTAGCCTTAATTTTTGGGTACCTGAAATATTTGAGTCCCTAATTCCGGAAATAATGGCCATACCGAGGACCGGGATGCGGCCCTGTATTCCCCCTTGACTTACTTCTTACGCGATAGCATCAAAATGGCAATCGCGAACACTTTCTGATTTTCGAGAAAAAAAGGGTAAGGGTTTAGACCACCCTTCCGCCGGCATTCTTTCCGCCATAACTCCGCAGTACGTGTGGTCACAACAAAGCCGAGGGATGCGTTGAATACAGCTCGTCGAACTCTATCTCCAGTATAAAGGACAACTCTCTATCCCCCTGCGTTTGGACGGGAGAGGCCGGCAAAGTTTCAAAAAATGGTCATTTTGACCTTCCAAAAGAGACTTTTTTCTACACAAGGGAAACGAAGCGGCTCAGAGACCCGCCCTTTTAACTGTAGCATCCCCGCATCCTTCCTAGTAATCAGCGCTAATATCCGGAAAATCCGCCGCACTTTTTTCTAGCCTTAATTTTTGGGTACCTGAAATATTTGAGTCCCTAATTCCGGAAATAATGGCCATACCGAGGAACGGGATGCGGCCCTGTATTCCCCCTTGACTTACTTCTTACGCGATAGCATCAAAATGGCAATCGCGAACACTTTCTGATTTTCGAGAAAAAAAGACCACCCTTCCGCCGGCATTCTTTCCGCCATAACTCCGCAGTACGTGTAGTCACAACAAAGCCGAGGGGTGCGTTGAATACAGCTCGTCGAACTCTATCTCCAGTATAAAGGACAACTCTCTATCCCCCTGCGTTTGGACGGGAGAGGCCGGCAAAGTTTCAAAAAATGGTCATTTTGACCTTCCAAAAGAGACTTTTTTCTACACAAGGGAAACGAAGCGGCTCAGAGACCCGCCCTTTTAACTGTAGCATCCCCGCATCCTTCCTAGTAATCAGCGCTAATATCCGGAAAATCCGCCGCACTTTTTTCTAGCCTTAATTTTTGGGTACCTGAAATATTTGAGTCCCTAATTCCGGAAATAATGGCCATACCGAGGAACGGGATGCGGCCCTGTATTCCCCCTTGACTTACTTCTTACGCGATAGCATCAAAATGGCAATCGCGAACACTTTCTGATTTTCGAGAAAAAAAGGGTAAGGGTTTAGACCACCCTTCCGCCGGCATTCTTTCCGCCATAACTCCGCAGTACGTGTAGTCACAACAAAGCCGAGGGGTGCGTTGAATACAGCTCGTCGAACTCTATCTCCAGTATAAAGGACAACTCTCTATCCCCCTGCGTTTGGACGGGAGAGGCCGGCAAAGTTTCAAAAAATGGTCATTTTGACCTTCCAAAAGAGACTTTTTTCTACACAAGGGAAACGAAGCGGCTCAGAGACCCGCCCTTTTAACTGTAGCATCCCCGCATCCTTCCTAGTAATCAGCGCTAATATCCGGAAAATCCGCCGCACTTTTTTCTAGCCTTAATTTTTGGGTACCTGAAATATTTGAGTCCCTAATTCCGGAAATAATGGCCATACCGAGGACCGGGATGCGGCCCTGTATTCCCCCTTGACTTACTTCTTACGCGATAGCATCAAAATGGCAATCGCGAACACTTTCTGATTTTCGAGAAAAAAAGGGTAAGGGTTTAGACCACCCTTCCGCCGGCATTCTTTCCGCCATAACTCCGCAGTACGTGTGGTCACAACAAAGCCGAGGGATGCGTTGAATACAGCTCGTCGAACTCTATCTCCAGTATAAAGGACAACTCTCTATCCCCCTGCGTTTGGACGGGAGAGGCCGGCAAAGTTTCAAAAAATGGTCATTTTGACCTTCCAAAAGAGACTTTTTTCTACACAAGGGAAACGAAGCGGCTCAGAGACCCGCCCTTTTAACTGTAGCATCCCCGCATCCTTCCTAGTAATCAGCGCTAATATCCGGAAAATCCGCCGCACTTTTTTCTAGCCTTAATTTTTGGGTACCTGAAATATTTGAGTCCCTAATTCCGGAAATAATGGCCATACCGAGGAACGGGATGCGGCCCTGTATTCCCCCTTGACTTACTTCTTACGCGATAGCATCAAAATGGCAATCGCGAACACTTTCTGATTTTCGAGAAAAAAAGACCACCCTTCCGCCGGCATTCTTTCCGCCATAACTCCGCAGTACGTGTAGTCACAACAAAGCCGAGGGGTGCGTTGAATACAGCTCGTCGAACTCTATCTCCAGTATAAAGGACAACTCTCTATCCCCCTGCGTTTGGACGGGAGAGGCCGGCAAAGTTTCAAAAAATGGTCATTTTGACCTTCCAAAAGAGACTTTTTTCTACACAAGGGAAACGAAGCGGCTCAGAGACCCGCCCTTTTAACTGTAGCATCCCCGCATCCTTCCTAGTAATCAGCGCTAATATCCGGAAAATCCGCCGCACTTTTTTCTAGCCTTAATTTTTGGGTACCTGAAATATTTGAGTCCCTAATTCCGGAAATAATGGCCATACCGAGGAACGGGATGCGGCCCTGTATTCCCCCTTGACTTACTTCTTACGCGATAGCATCAAAATGGCAATCGCGAACACTTTCTGATTTTCGAGAAAAAAAGGGTAAGGGTTTAGACCACCCTTCCGCCGGCATTCTTTCCGCCATAACTCCGCAGTACGTGTAGTCACAACAAAGCCGAGGGGTGCGTTGAATACAGCTCGTCGAACTCTATCTCCAGTATAAAGGACAACTCTCTATCCCCCTGCGTTTGGACGGGAGAGGCCGGCAAAGTTTCAAAAAATGGTCATTTTGACCTTCCAAAAGAGACTTTTTTCTACACAAGGGAAACGAAGCGGCTCAGAGACCCGCCCTTTTAACTGTAGCATCCCCGCATCCTTCCTAGTAATCAGCGCTAATATCCGGAAAATCCGCCGCACTTTTTTCTAGCCTTAATTTTTGGGTACCTGAAATATTTGAGTCCCTAATTCCGGAAATAATGGCCATACCGAGGACCGGGATGCGGCCCTGTATTCCCCCTTGACTTACTTCTTACGCGATAGCATCAAAATGGCAATCGCGAACACTTTCTGATTTTCGAGAAAAAAAGGGTAAGGGTTTAGACCACCCTTCCGCCGGCATTCTTTCCGCCATAACTCCGCAGTACGTGTGGTCACAACAAAGCCGAGGGATGCGTTGAATACAGCTCGTCGAACTCTATCTCCAGTATAAAGGACAACTCTCTATCCCCCTGCGTTTGGACGGGAGAGGCCGGCAACGTTTCAAAAAATGGTCATTTTGACCTTCCAAAAGAGACTTTTTTCTACACAAGGGAAACGAAGCGGCTCAGAGACCCGCCCTTTTAACTGTAGCATCCCCGCATCCTTCCTAGTAATCAGCGCTAATATCCGGAAAATCCGCCGCACTTTTTTCTAGCCTTAATTTTTGGGTACCTGAAATATTTGAGTCCCTAATTCCGGAAATAATGGCCATACCGAGGAACGGGATGCGGCCCTGTATTCCCCCTTGACTTACTTCTTACGCGATAGCATCAAAATGGCAATCGCGAACACTTTCTGATTTTCGAGAAAAAAAGACCACCCTTCCGCCGGCATTCTTTCCGCCATAACTCCGCAGTACGTGTAGTCACAACAAAGCCGAGGGGTGCGTTGAATACAGCTCGTCGAACTCTATCTCCAGTATAAAGGACAACTCTCTATCCCCCTGCGTTTGGACGGGAGAGGCCGGCAAAGTTTCAAAAAATGGTCATTTTGACCTTCCAAAAGAGACTTTTTTCTACACAAGGGAAACGAAGCGGCTCAGAGACCCGCCCTTTTAACTGTAGCATCCCCGCATCCTTCCTAGTAATCAGCGCTAATATCCGGAAAATCCGCCGCACTTTTTTCTAGCCTTAATTTTTGGGTACCTGAAATATTTGAGTCCCTAATTCCGGAAATAATGGCCATACCGAGGAACGGGATGCGGCCCTGTATTCCCCCTTGACTTACTTCTTACGCGATAGCATCAAAATGGCAATCGCGAACACTTTCTGATTTTCGAGAAAAAAAGACCACCCTTCCGCCGGCATTCTTTCCGCCATAACTCCGCAGTACGTGTAGTCACAACAAAGCCGAGGGGTGCGTTGAATACAGCTCGTCGAACTCTATCTCCAGTATAAAGGACAACTCTCTATCCCCCTGCGTTTGGACGGGAGAGGCCGGCAAAGTTTCAAAAAATGGTCATTTTGACCTTCCAAAAGAGACTTTTTTCTACACAAGGGAAACGAAGCGGCTCAGAGACCCGCCCTTTTAACTGTAGCATCCCCGCATCCTTCCTAGTAATCAGCACTAATATCCGGAAAATCCGCCGCACTTTTTTCTAGCCTTAATTTTTGGGTACCTGAAATATTTGAGTCCCTAATTCCGGAAATAATGGCCATACCGAGGAACGGGATGCGGCCCTGTATTCCCCCTTGACTTACTTCTTACGCGATAGCATCAAAATGGCAATCGCGAACACTTTCTGATTTTCGAGAAAAAAAGGGTAAGGGTTTAGACCACCCTTCCGCCGGCATTCTTTCCGCCATAACTCCGCAGTACGTGTAGTCACAACAAAGCCGAGGGGTGCGTTGAATACAGCTCGTCGAACTCTATCTCCAGTATAAAGGACAACTCTCTATCCCCCTGCGTTTGGACGGGAGAGGCCGGCAAAGTTTCAAAAAATGGTCATTTTGACCTTCCAAAAGAGACTTTTTTCTACACAAGGGAAACGAAGCGGCTCAGAGACCCGCCCTTTTAACTGTAGCATCCCCGCATCCTTCCTAGTAATCAGCGCTAATATCCGGAAAATCCGCCGCACTTTTTTCTAGCCTTAATTTTTGGGTACCTGAAATATTTGAGTCCCTAATTCCGGAAATAATGGCCATACCGAGGAACGGGATGCGGCCCTGTATTCCCCCTTGACTTACTTCTTACGCGATAGCATCAAAATGGCAATCGCGAACACTTTCTGATTTTCGAGAAAAAAAGGGTAAGGGTTTAGACCACCCTTCCGCCGGCATTCTTTCCGCCATAACTCCGCAGTACGTGTAGTCACAACAAAGCCGAGGGGTGCGTTGAATACAGCTCGTCGAACTCTATCTCCAGTATAAAGGACAACTCTCTATCCCCCTGCGTTTGGACGGGAGAGGCCGGCAAAGTTTCAAAAAATGGTCATTTTGACCTTCCAAAAGAGACTTTTTTCTACACAAGGGAAACGAAGCGGCTCAGAGACCCGCCCTTTTAACTGTAGCATCCCCGCATCCTTCCTAGTAATCAGCGCTAATATCCGGAAAATCCGCCGCACTTTTTTCTAGCCTTAATTTTTGGGTACCTGAAATATTTGAGTCCCTAATTCCGGAAATAATGGCCATACCGAGGACCGGGATGCGGCCCTGTATTCCCCCTTGACTTACTTCTTACGCGATAGCATCAAAATGGCAATCGCGAACACTTTCTGATTTTCGAGAAAAAAAGGGTAAGGGTTTAGACCACCCTTCCGCCGGCATTCTTTCCGCCATAACTCCGCAGTACGTGTGGTCACAACAAAGCCGAGGGATGCGTTGAATACAGCTCGTCGAACTCTATCTCCAGTATAAAGGACAACTCTCTATCCCCCTGCGTTTGGACGGGAGAGGCCGGCAAAGTTTCAAAAAATGGTCATTTTGACCTTCCAAAAGAGACTTTTTTCTACACAAGGGAAACGAAGCGGCTCAGAGACCCGCCCTTTTAACTGTAGCATCCCCGCATCCTTCCTAGTAATCAGCGCTAATATCCGGAAAATCCGTCGCACTTTTTTCTAGCCTTAATTTTTGGGTACCTGAAATATTTGAGTCCCTAATTCCGGAAATAATGGCCATACCGAGGAACGGGATGCGGCCCTGTATTCCCCCTTGACTTACTTCTTACGCGATAGCATCAAAATGGCAATCGCGAACACTTTCTGATTTTCGAGAAAAAAAGGGTAAGGGTTTAGACCACCCTTCAGCCGGCATTCTTTCCGCCATAACTCCGCAGTACGTGTAGTCACAACAAAGCCGAGGGGTGCGTTGAATACAGCTCGTCGAACTCTATCTCCAGTATAAAGGACAACTCTCTATCCCCCTGCGTTTGGACGGGAGAGGCCGGCAAAGTTTCAAAAAATGGTCATTTTGACCTTCCAAAAGAGACTTTTTTCTACACAAGGGAAACGAAGCGGCTCAGAGACCCGCCCTTTTAACTGTAGCATCCCCGCATCCTTCCTAGTAATCAGCGCTAATATCCGGAAAATCCGCCGCACTTTTTTCTAGCCTTAATTTTTGGGTACCTGAAATATTTGAGTCCCTAATTCCGGAAATAATGGCCATACCGAGGAACGGGATGCGGCCCTGTATTCCCCCTTGACTTACTTCTTACGCGATAGCATCAAAATGGCAATCGCGAACACTTTCTGATTTTCGAGAAAAAAAGGGTAAGGGTTTAGACCACCCTTCCGCCGGCATTCTTTCCGCCATAACTCCGCAGTACGTGTAGTCACAACAAAGCCGAGGGGTGCGTTGAATACAGCTCGTCGAACTCTATCTCCAGTATAAAGGACAACTCTCTATCCCCCTGCGTTTGGACGGGAGAGGCCGGCAAAGTTTCAAAAAATGGTCATTTTGACCTTCCAAAAGAGACTTTTTTCTACACAAGGGAAACGAAGCGGCTCAGAGACCCGCCCTTTTAACTGTAGCATCCCCGCATCCTTCCTAGTAATCAGCGCTAATATCCGGAAAATCCGCCGCACTTTTTTCTAGCCTTAATTTTTGGGTACCTGAAATATTTGAGTCCCTAATTCCGGAAATAATGGCCATACCGAGGACCGGGATGCGGCCCTGTATTCCCCCTTGACTTACTTCTTACGCGATAGCATCAAAATGGCAATCGCGAACACTTTCTGATTTTCGAGAAAAAAAGGGTAAGGGTTTAGACCACCCTTCCGCCGGCATTCTTTCCGCCATAACTCCGCAGTACGTGTGGTCACAACAAAGCCGAGGGATGCGTTGAATACAGCTCGTCGAACTCTATCTCCAGTATAAAGGACAACTCTCTATCCCCCTGCGTTTGGACGGGAGAGGCCGGCAAAGTTTCAAAAAATGGTCATTTTGACCTTCCAAAAGAGACTTTTTTCTACACAAGGGAAACGAAGCGGCTCAGAGACCCGCCCTTTTAACTGTAGCATCCCCGCATCCTTCCTAGTAATCAGCGCTAATATCCGGAAAATCCGCCGCACTTTTTTCTAGCCTTAATTTTTGGGTACCTGAAATATTTGAGTCCCTAATTCCGGAAATAATGGCCATACCGAGGAACGGGATGCGGCCCTGTATTCCCCCTTGACTTACTTCTTACGCGATAGCATCAAAATGGCAATCGCGAACACTTTCTGATTTTCGAGAAAAAAAGACCACCCTTCCGCCGGCATTCTTTCCGCCATAACTCCGCAGTACGTGTAGTCACAACAAAGCCGAGGGGTGCGTTGAATACAGCTCGTCGAACTCTATCTCCAGTATAAAGGACAACTCTCTATCCCCCTGCGTTTGGACGGGAGAGGCCGGCAAAGTTTCAAAAAATGGTCATTTTGACCTTCCAAAAGAGACTTTTTTCTACACAAGGGAAACGAAGCGGCTCAGAGACCCGCCCTTTTAACTGTAGCATCCCCGCATCCTTCCTAGTAATCAGCGCTAATATCCGGAAAATCCGCCGCACTTTTTTCTAGCCTTAATTTTTGGGTACCTGAAATATTTGAGTCCCTAATTCCGGAAATAATGGCCATACCGAGGAACGGGATGCGGCCCTGTATTCCCCCTTGACTTACTTCTTACGCGATAGCATCAAAATGGCAATCGCGAACACTTTCTGATTTTCGAGAAAAAAAGGGTAAGGGTTTAGACCACCCTTCCGCCGGCATTCTTTCCGCCATAACTCCGCAGTACGTGTAGTCACAACAAAGCCGAGGGGTGCGTTGAATACAGCTCGTCGAACTCTATCTCCAGTATAAAGGACAACTCTCTATCCCCCTGCGTTTGGACGGGAGAGGCCGGCAAAGTTTCAAAAAATGGTCATTTTGACCTTCCAAAAGAGACTTTTTTCTACACAAGGGAAACGAAGCGGCTCAGAGACCCGCCCTTTTAACTGTAGCATCCCCGCATCCTTCCTAGTAATCAGCGCTAATATCCGGAAAATCCGCCGCACTTTTTTCTAGCCTTAATTTTTGGGTACCTGAAATATTTGAGTCCCTAATTCCGGAAATAATGGCCATACCGAGGACCGGGATGCGGCCCTGTATTCCCCCTTGACTTACTTCTTACGCGATAGCATCAAAATGGCAATCGCGAACACTTTCTGATTTTCGAGAAAAAAAGGGTAAGGGTTTAGACCACCCTTCCGCCGGCATTCTTTCCGCCATAACTCCGCAGTACGTGTGGTCACAACAAAGCCGAGGGATGCGTTGAATACAGCTCGTCGAACTCTATCTCCAGTATAAAGGACAACTCTCTATCCCCCTGCGTTTGGACGGGAGAGGCCGGCAACGTTTCAAAAAATGGTCATTTTGACCTTCCAAAAGAGACTTTTTTCTACACAAGGGAAACGAAGCGGCTCAGAGACCCGCCCTTTTAACTGTAGCATCCCCGCATCCTTCCTAGTAATCAGCGCTAATATCCGGAAAATCCGCCGCACTTTTTTCTAGCCTTAATTTTTGGGTACCTGAAATATTTGAGTCCCTAATTCCGGAAATAATGGCCATACCGAGGAACGGGATGCGGCCCTGTATTCCCCCTTGACTTACTTCTTACGCGATAGCATCAAAATGGCAATCGCGAACACTTTCTGATTTTCGAGAAAAAAAGACCACCCTTCCGCCGGCATTCTTTCCGCCATAACTCCGCAGTACGTGTAGTCACAACAAAGCCGAGGGGTGCGTTGAATACAGCTCGTCGAACTCTATCTCCAGTATAAAGGACAACTCTCTATCCCCCTGCGTTTGGACGGGAGAGGCCGGCAAAGTTTCAAAAAATGGTCATTTTGACCTTCCAAAAGAGACTTTTTTCTACACAAGGGAAACGAAGCGGCTCAGAGACCCGCCCTTTTAACTGTAGCATCCCCGCATCCTTCCTAGTAATCAGCGCTAATATCCGGAAAATCCGCCGCACTTTTTTCTAGCCTTAATTTTTGGGTACCTGAAATATTTGAGTCCCTAATTCCGGAAATAATGGCCATACCGAGGAACGGGATGCGGCCCTGTATTCCCCCTTGACTTACTTCTTACGCGATAGCATCAAAATGGCAATCGCGAACACTTTCTGATTTTCGAGAAAAAAAGACCACCCTTCCGCCGGCATTCTTTCCGCCATAACTCCGCAGTACGTGTAGTCACAACAAAGCCGAGGGGTGCGTTGAATACAGCTCGTCGAACTCTATCTCCAGTATAAAGGACAACTCTCTATCCCCCTGCGTTTGGACGGGAGAGGCCGGCAAAGTTTCAAAAAATGGTCATTTTGACCTTCCAAAAGAGACTTTTTTCTACACAAGGGAAACGAAGCGGCTCAGAGACCCGCCCTTTTAACTGTAGCATCCCCGCATCCTTCCTAGTAATCAGCGCTAATATCCGGAAAATCCGCCGCACTTTTTTCTAGCCTTAATTTTTGGGTACCTGAAATATTTGAGTCCCTAATTCCGGAAATAATGGCCATACCGAGGAACGGGATGCGGCCCTGTATTCCCCCTTGACTTACTTCTTACGCGATAGCATCAAAATGGCAATCGCGAACACTTTCTGATTTTCGAGAAAAAAAGGGTAAGGGTTTAGACCACCCTTCCGCCGGCATTCTTTCCGCCATAACTCCGCAGTACGTGTAGTCACAACAAAGCCGAGGGGTGCGTTGAATACAGCTCGTCGAACTCTATCTCCAGTATAAAGGACAACTCTCTATCCCCCTGCGTTTGGACGGGAGAGGCCGGCAAAGTTTCAAAAAATGGTCATTTTGACCTTCCAAAAGAGACTTTTTTCTACACAAGGGAAACGAAGCGGCTCAGAGACCCGCCCTTTTAACTGTAGCATCCCCGCATCCTTCCTAGTAATCAGCGCTAATATCCGGAAAATCCGCCGCACTTTTTTCTAGCCTTAATTTTTGGGTACCTGAAATATTTGAGTCCCTAATTCCGGAAATAATGGCCATACCGAGGAACGGGATGCGGCCCTGTATTCCCCCTTGACTTACTTCTTACGCGATAGCATCAAAATGGCAATCGCGAACACTTTCTGATTTTCGAGAAAAAAAGGGTAAGGGTTTAGACCACCCTTCCGCCGGCATTCTTTCCGCCATAACTCCGCAGTACGTGTAGTCACAACAAAGCCGAGGGGTGCGTTGAATACAGCTCGTCGAACTCTATCTCCAGTATAAAGGACAACTCTCTATCCCCCTGCGTTTGGACGGGAGAGGCCGGCAAAGTTTCAAAAAATGGTCATTTTGACCTTCCAAAAGAGACTTTTTTCTACACAAGGGAAACGAAGCGGCTCAGAGACCCGCCCTTTTAACTGTAGCATCCCCGCATCCTTCCTAGTAATCAGCGCTAATATCCGGAAAATCCGCCGCACTTTTTTCTAGCCTTAATTTTTGGGTACCTGAAATATTTGAGTCCCTAATTCCGGAAATAATGGCCATACCGAGGACCGGGATGCGGCCCTGTATTCCCCCTTGACTTACTTCTTACGCGATAGCATCAAAATGGCAATCGCGAACACTTTCTGATTTTCGAGAAAAAAAGGGTAAGGGTTTAGACCACCCTTCCGCCGGCATTCTTTCCGCCATAACTCCGCAGTACGTGTGGTCACAACAAAGCCGAGGGATGCGTTGAATACAGCTCGTCGAACTCTATCTCCAGTATAAAGGACAACTCTCTATCCCCCTGCGTTTGGACGGGAGAGGCCGGCAAAGTTTCAAAAAATGGTCATTTTGACCTTCCAAAAGAGACTTTTTTCTACACAAGGGAAACGAAGCGGCTCAGAGACCCGCCCTTTTAACTGTAGCATCCCCGCATCCTTCCTAGTAATCAGCGCTAATATCCGGAAAATCCGTCGCACTTTTTTCTAGCCTTAATTTTTGGGTACCTGAAATATTTGAGTCCCTAATTCCGGAAATAATGGCCATACCGAGGAACGGGATGCGGCCCTGTATTCCCCCTTGACTTACTTCTTACGCGATAGCATCAAAATGGCAATCGCGAACACTTTCTGATTTTCGAGAAAAAAAGGGTAAGGGTTTAGACCACCCTTCCGCCGGCATTCTTTCCGCCATAACTCCGCAGTACGTGTGGTCACAACAAAGCCGAGGTATGCGTTGAATACAGCTCGTCGAACTCTATCTCCAGTATAAAGGACAACTCTCTATCCCCCTGCGTTTGGACGGGAGAGGCCGGCAAAGTTTCAAAAAATGGTCATTTTGACCTTCCAAAAGAGACTTTTTTCTACACAAGGGAAACGAAGCGGCTCAGAGACCCGCCCTTTTAACTGTAGCATCCCCGCATCCTTCCTAGTAATCAGCGCTAATATCCGGAAAATCCGCCGCACTTTTTTCTAGCCTTAATTTTTGGGTACCTGAAATATTTGAGTCCCTAATTCCGGAAATAATGGCCATACCGAGGAACGGGATGCGGCCCTGTATTCCCCCTTGACTTACTTCTTACGCGATAGCATCAAAATGGCAATCGCGAACACTTTCTGATTTTCGAGAAAAAAAGACCACCCTTCCGCCGGCATTCTTTCCGCCATAACTCCGCAGTACGTGTAGTCACAACAAAGCCGAGGGGTGCGTTGAATACAGCTCGTCGAACTCTATCTCCAGTATAAAGGACAACTCTCTATCCCCCTGCGTTTGGACGGGAGAGGCCGGCAAAGTTTCAAAAAATGGTCATTTTGACCTTCCAAAAGAGACTTTTTTCTACACAAGGGAAACGAAGCGGCTCAGAGACCCGCCCTTTTAACTGTAGCATCCCCGCATCCTTCCTAGTAATCAGCGCTAATATCCGGAAAATCCGCCGCACTTTTTTCTAGCCTTAATTTTTGGGTACCTGAAATATTTGAGTCCCTAATTCCGGAAATAATGGCCATACCGAGGAACGGGATGCGGCCCTGTATTCCCCCTTGACTTACTTCTTACGCGATAGCATCAAAATGGCAATCGCGAACACTTTCTGATTTTCGAGAAAAAAAGGGTAAGGGTTTAGACCACCCTTCCGCCGGCATTCTTTCCGCCATAACTCCGCAGTACGTGTAGTCTCAACAAAGCCGAGGGGTGCGTTGAATACAGCTCGTCGAACTCTATCTCCAGTATAAAGGACAACTCTCTATTCCCCTGCGTTTGGACGGGAGAGGCCGGCAAAGTTTCAAAAAATGGTCATTTTGACCTTCCAAAAGAGACTTTTTTCTACACAAGGGAAACGAAGCGGCTCAGAGACCCGCCCTTTTAACTGTAGCATCCCCGCATCCTTCCTAGTAATCAGCGCTAATATCCGGAAAATCCGCCGCACTTTTTTCTAGCCTTAATTTTTGGGTACCTGAAATATTTGAGTCCCTAATTCCGGAAATAATGGCCATACCGAGGACCGGGATGCGGCCCTGTATTCCCCCTTGACTTACTTCTTACGCGATAGCATCAAAATGGCAATCGCGAACACTTTCTGATTTTCGAGAAAAAAAGGGTAAGGGTTTAGACCACCCTTCCGCCGGCATTCTTTCCGCCATAACTCCGCAGTACGTGTGGTCACAACAAAGCCGAGGGATGCGTTGAATACAGCTCGTCGAACTCTATCTCCAGTATAAAGGACAACTCTCTATCCCCCTGCGTTTGGACGGGAGAGGCCGGCAACGTTTCAAAAAATGGTCATTTTGACCTTCCAAAAGAGACTTTTTTCTACACAAGGGAAACGAAGCGGCTCAGAGACCCGCCCTTTTAACTGTAGCATCCCCGCATCCTTCCTAGTAATCAGCGCTAATATCCGGAAAATCCGCCGCACTTTTTTCTAGCCTTAATTTTTGGGTACCTGAAATATTTGAGTCCCTAATTCCGGAAATAATGGCCATACCGAGGAACGGGATGCGGCCCTGTATTCCCCCTTGACTTACTTCTTACGCGATAGCATCAAAATGGCAATCGCGAACACTTTCTGATTTTCGAGAAAAAAAGGGTAAGGGTTTAGACCACCCTTCCGCCGGCATTCTTTCCGCCATAACTCCGCAGTACGTGTAGTCACAACAAAGCCGAGGGGTGCGTTGAATACAGCTCGTCGAACTCTATCTCCAGTATAAAGGACAACTCTCTATCCCCCTGCGTTTGGACGGGAGAGGCCGGCAAAGTTTCAAAAAATGGTCATTTTGACCTTCCAAAAGAGACTTTTTTCTACACAAGGGAAACGAAGCGGCTCAGAGACCCGCCCTTTTAACTGTAGCAGCCCCGCATCCTTCCTAGTAATCAGCGCTAATATCCGGAAAATCCGCCGCACTTTTTTCTAGCCTTAATTTTTGGGTACCTGAAATATTTGAGTCCCTAATTCCGGAAATAATGGCCATACCGAGGACCGGGATGCGGCCCTGTATTCCCCCTTGACTTACTTCTTACGCGATAGCATCAAAATGGCAATCGCGAACACTTTCTGATTTTCGAGAAAAAAAGGGTAAGGGTTTAGACCACCCTTCCGCCGGCATTCTTTCCGCCATAACTCCGCAGTACGTGTGGTCACAACAAAGCCGAGGGATGCGTTGAATACAGCTCGTCGAACTCTATCTCCAGTATAAAGGACAACTCTCTATCCCCCTGCGTTTGGACGGGAGAGGCCGGCAAAGTTTCAAAAAATGGTCATTTTGACCTTCCAAAAGAGACTTTTTTCTACACAAGGGAAACGAAGCGGCTCAGAGACCCGCCCTTTTAACTGTAGCATCCCCGCATCCTTCCTAGTAATCAGCGCTAATATCCGGAAAATCCGCCGCACTTTTTTCTAGCCTTAATTTTTGGGTACCTGAAATATTTGAGTCCCTAATTCCGGAAATAATGGCCATACCGAGGAACGGGATGCGGCCCTGTATTCCCCCTTGACTTACTTCTTACGCGATAGCATCAAAATGGCAATCGCGAACACTTTCTGATTTTCGAGAAAAAAAGACCACCCTTCCGCCGGCATTCTTTCCGCCATAACTCCGCAGTACGTGTAGTCACAACAAAGCCGAGGGGTGCGTTGAATACAGCTCGTCGAACTCTATCTCCAGTATAAAGGACAACTCTCTATCCCCCTGCGTTTGGACGGGAGAGGCCGGCAAAGTTTCAAAAAATGGTCATTTTGACCTTCCAAAAGAGACTTTTTTCTACACAAGGGAAACGAAGCGGCTCAGAGACCCGCCCTTTTAACTGTAGCATCCCCGCATCCTTCCTAGTAATCAGCGCTAATATCCGGAAAATCCGCCGCACTTTTTTCTAGCCTTAATTTTTGGGTACCTGAAATATTTGAGTCCCTAATTCCGGAAATAATGGCCATACCGAGGAACGGGATGCGGCCCTGTATTCCCCCTTGACTTACTTCTTACGCGATAGCATCAAAATGGCAATCGCGAACACTTTCTGATTTTCGAGAAAAAAAGGGTAAGGGTTTAGACCACCCTTCCGCCGGCATTCTTTCCGCCATAACTCCGCAGTACGTGTAGTCACAACAAAGCCGAGGGGTGCGTTGAATACAGCTCGTCGAACTCTATCTCCAGTATAAAGGACAACTCTCTATCCCCCTGCGTTTGGACGGGAGAGGCCGGCAAAGTTTCAAAAAATGGTCATTTTGACCTTCCAAAAGAGACTTTTTTCTACACAAGGGAAACGAAGCGGCTCAGAGACCCGCCCTTTTAACTGTAGCATCCCCGCATCCTTCCTAGTAATCAGCGCTAATATCCGGAAAATCCGCCGCACTTTTTTCTAGCCTTAATTTTTGGGTACCTGAAATATTTGAGTCCCTAATTCCGGAAATAATGGCCATACCGAGGAACGGGATGCGGCCCTGTATTCCCCCTTGACTTACTTCTTACGCGATAGCATCAAAATGGCAATCGCGAACACTTTCTGATTTTCGAGAAAAAAAGACCACCCTTCCGCCGGCATTCTTTCCGCCATAACTCCGCAGTACGTGTAGTCACAACAAAGCCGAGGGGTGCGTTGAATACAGCTCGTCGAACTCTATCTCCAGTATAAAGGACAACTCTCTATCCCCCTGCGTTTGGACGGGAGAGGCCGGCAAAGTTTCAAAAAATGGTCATTTTGACCTTCCAAAAGAGACTTTTTTCTACACAAGGGAAACGAAGCGGCTCAGAGACCCGCCCTTTTAACTGTAGCATCCCCGCATCCTTCCTAGTAATCAGCGCTAATATCCGGAAAATCCGCCGCACTTTTTTCTAGCCTTAATTTTTGGGTACCTGAAATATTTGAGTCCCTAATTCCGGAAATAATGGCCATACCGAGGAACGGGATGCGGCCCTGTATTCCCCCTTGACTTACTTCTTACGCGATAGCATCAAAATGGCAATCGCGAACACTTTCTGATTTTCGAGAAAAAAAGGGTAAGGGTTTAGACCACCCTTCCGCCGGCATTCTTTCCGCCATAACTCCGCAGTACGTGTAGTCACAACAAAGCCGAGGGGTGCGTTGAATACAGCTCGTCGAACTCTATCTCCAGTATAAAGGACAACTCTCTATCCCCCTGCGTTTGGACGGGAGAGGCCGGCAAAGTTTCAAAAAATGGTCATTTTGACCTTCCAAAAGAGACTTTTTTCTACACAAGGGAAACGAAGCGGCTCAGAGACCCGCCCTTTTAACTGTAGCATCCCCGCATCCTTCCTAGTAATCAGCGCTAATATCCGGAAAATCCGCCGCACTTTTTTCTAGCCTTAATTTTTGGGTACCTGAAATATTTGAGTCCCTAATTCCGGAAATAATGGCCATACCGAGGACCGGGATGCGGCCCTGTATTCCCCCTTGACTTACTTCTTACGCGATAGCATCAAAATGGCAATCGCGAACACTTTCTGATTTTCGAGAAAAAAAGGGTAAGGGTTTAGACCACCCTTCCGCCGGCATTCTTTCCGCCATAACTCCGCAGTACGTGTGGTCACAACAAAGCCGAGGGATGCGTTGAATACAGCTCGTCGAACTCTATCTCCAGTATAAAGGACAACTCTCTATCCCCCTGCGTTTGGACGGGAGAGGCCGGCAAAGTTTCAAAAAATGGTCATTTTGACCTTCCAAAAGAGACTTTTTTCTACACAAGGGAAACGAAGCGGCTCAGAGACCCGCCCTTTTAACTGTAGCATCCCCGCATCCTTCCTAGTAATCAGCGCTAATATCCGGAAAATCCGCCGCACTTTTTTCTAGCCTTAATTTTTGGGTACCTGAAATATTTGAGTCCCTAATTCCGGAAATAATGGCCATACCGAGGAACGGGATGCGGCCCTGTATTCCCCCTTGACTTACTTCTTACGCGATAGCATCAAAATGGCAATCGCGAACACTTTCTGATTTTCGAGAAAAAAAGACCACCCTTCCGCCGGCATTCTTTCCGCCATAACTCCGCAGTACGTGTAGTCACAACAAAGCCGAGGGGTGCGTTGAATACAGCTCGTCGAACTCTATCTCCAGTATAAAGGACAACTCTCTATCCCCCTGCGTTTGGACGGGAGAGGCCGGCAAAGTTTCAAAAAATGGTCATTTTGACCTTCCAAAAGAGACTTTTTTCTACACAAGGGAAACGAAGCGGCTCAGAGACCCGCCCTTTTAACTGTAGCATCCCCGCATCCTTCCTAGTAATCAGCGCTAATATCCGGAAAATCCGCCGCACTTTTTTCTAGCCTTAATTTTTGGGTACCTGAAATATTTGAGTCCCTAATTCCGGAAATAATGGCCATACCGAGGAACGGGATGCGGCCCTGTATTCCCCCTTGACTTACTTCTTACGCGATAGCATCAAAATGGCAATCGCGAACACTTTCTGATTTTCGAGAAAAAAAGGGTAAGGGTTTAGACCACCCTTCCGCCGGCATTCTTTCCGCCATAACTCCGCAGTACGTGTAGTCACAACAAAGCCGAGGGGTGCGTTGAATACAGCTCGTCGAACTCTATCTCCAGTATAAAGGACAACTCTCTATCCCCCTGCGTTTGGACGGGAGAGGCTGGCAAAGTTTCAAAAAATGGTCATTTTGACCTTCCAAAAGAGACTTTTTTCTACACAAGGGAAACGAAGCGGCTCAGAGACCCGCCCTTTTAACTGTAGCATCCCCGCATCCTTCCTAGTAATCAGCGCTAATATCCGGAAAATCCGCCGCACTTTTTTCTAGCCTTAATTTTTGGGTACCTGAAATATTTGAGTCCCTAATTCCGGAAATAATGGCCATACCGAGGACCGGGATGCGGCCCTGTATTCCCCCTTGACTTACTTCTTACGCGATAGCATCAAAATGGCAATCGCGAACACTTTCTGATTTTCGAGAAAAAAAGGGTAAGGGTTTAGACCACCCTTCCGCCGGCATTCTTTCCGCCATAACTCCGCAGTACGTGTGGTCACAACAAAGCCGAGGGATGCGTTGAATACAGCTCGTCGAACTCTATCTCCAGTATAAAGGACAACTCTCTATCCCCCTGCGTTTGGACGGGAGAGGCCGGCAACGTTTCAAAAAATGGTCATTTTGACCTTCCAAAAGAGACTTTTTTCTACACAAGGGAAACGAAGCGGCTCAGAGACCCGCCCTTTTAACTGTAGCATCCCCGCATCCTTCCTAGTAATCAGCGCTAATATCCGGAAAATCCGCCGCACTTTTTTCTAGCCTTAATTTTTGGGTACCTGAAATATTTGAGTCCCTAATTCCGGAAATAATGGCCATACCGAGGAACGGGATGCGGCCCTGTATTCCCCCTTGACTTACTTCTTACGCGATAGCATCAAAATGGCAATCGCGAACACTTTCTGATTTTCGAGAAAAAAAGGGTAAGGGTTTAGACCACCCTTCCGCCGGCATTCTTTCCGCCATAACTCCGCAGTACGTGTGGTCACAACAAAGCCGAGGGATGCGTTGAATACAGCTCGTCGAACTCTATCTCCAGTATAAAGGACAACTCTCTATCCCCCTGCGTTTGGACGGGAGAGGCCGGCAACGTTTCAAAAAATGGTCATTTTGACCTTCCAAAAGAGACTTTTTTCTACACAAGGGAAACGAAGCGGCTCAGAGACCCGCCCTTTTAACTGTAGCATCCCCGCATCCTTCCTAGTAATCAGCGCTAATATCCGGAAAATCCGCCGCACTTTTTTCTAGCCTTAATTTTTGGGTACCTGAAATATTTGAGTCCCTAATTCCGGAAATAATGGCCATACCGAGGAACGGGATGCGGCCCTGTATTCCCCCTTGACTTACTTCTTACGCGATAGCATCAAAATGGCAATCGCGAACACTTTCTGATTTTCGAGAAAAAAAGACCACCCTTCCGCCGGCATTCTTTCCGCCATAACTCCGCAGTACGTGTAGTCACAACAAAGCCGAGGGGTGCGTTGAATACAGCTCGTCGAACTCTATCTCCAGTATAAAGGACAACTCTCTATCCCCCTGCGTTTGGACGGGAGAGGCCGGCAAAGTTTCAAAAAATGGTCATTTTGACCTTCCAAAAGAGACTTTTTTCTACACAAGGGAAACGAAGCGGCTCAGAGACCCGCCCTTTTAACTGTAGCATCCCCGCATCCTTCCTAGTAATCAGCGCTAATATCCGGAAAATCCGCCGCACTTTTTTCTAGCCTTAATTTTTGGGTACCTGAAATATTTGAGTCCCTAATTCCGGAAATAATGGCCATACCGAGGAACGGGATGCGGCCCTGTATTCCCCCTTGACTTACTTCTTACGCGATAGCATCAAAATGGCAATCGCGAACACTTTCTGATTTTCGAGAAAAAAAGACCACCCTTCCGCCGGCATTCTTTCCGCCATAACTCCGCAGTACGTGTAGTCACAACAAAGCCGAGGGGTGCGTTGAATACAGCTCGTCGAACTCTATCTCCAGTATAAAGGACAACTCTCTATCCCCCTGCGTTTGGACGGGAGAGGCCGGCAAAGTTTCAAAAAATGGTCATTTTGACCTTCCAAAAGAGACTTTTTTCTACACAAGGGAAACGAAGCGGCTCAGAGACCCGCCCTTTTAACTGTAGCATCCCCGCATCCTTCCTAGTAATCAGCGCTAATATCCGGAAAATCCGCCGCACTTTTTTCTAGCCTTAATTTTTGGGTACCTGAAATATTTGAGTCCCTAATTCCGGAAATAATGGCCATACCGAGGAACGGGATGCGGCCCTGTATTCCCCCTTGACTTACTTCTTACGCGATAGCATCAAAATGGCAATCGCGAACACTTTCTGATTTTCGAGAAAAAAAGGGTAAGGGTTTAGACCACCCTTCCGCCGGCATTCTTTCCGCCATAACTCCGCAGTACGTGTAGTCACAACAAAGCCGAGGGGTGCGTTGAATACAGCTCGTCGAACTCTATCTCCAGTATAAAGGACAACTCTCTATCCCCCTGCGTTTGGACGGGAGAGGCCGGCAAAGTTTCAAAAAATGGTCATTTTGACCTTCCAAAAGAGACTTTTTTCTACACAAGGGAAACGAAGCGGCTCAGAGACCCGCCCTTTTAACTGTAGCATCCCCGCATCCTTCCTAGTAATCAGCGCTAATATCCGGAAAATCCGCCGCACTTTTTTCTAGCCTTAATTTTTGGGTACCTGAAATATTTGAGTCCCTAATTCCGGAAATAATGGCCATACCGAGGAACGGGATGCGGCCCTGTATTCCCCCTTGACTTACTTCTTACGCGATAGCATCAAAATGGCAATCGCGAACACTTTCTGATTTTCGAGAAAAAAAGGGTAAGGGTTTAGACCACCCTTCCGCCGGCATTCTTTCCGCCATAACTCCGCAGTACGTGTAGTCACAACAAAGCCGAGGGGTGCGTTGAATACAGCTCGTCGAACTCTATCTCCAGTATAAAGGACAACTCTCTATCCCCCTGCGTTTGGACGGGAGAGGCCGGCAAAGTTTCAAAAAATGGTCATTTTGACCTTCCAAAAGAGACTTTTTTCTACACAAGGGAAACGAAGCGGCTCAGAGACCCGCCCTTTTAACTGTAGCATCCCCGCATCCTTCCTAGTAATCAGCGCTAATATCCGGAAAATCCGCCGCACTTTTTTCTAGCCTTAATTTTTGGGTACCTGAAATATTTGAGTCCCTAATTCCGGAAATAATGGCCATACCGAGGACCGGGATGCGGCCCTGTATTCCCCCTTGACTTACTTCTTACGCGATAGCATCAAAATGGCAATCGCGAACACTTTCTGATTTTCGAGAAAAAAAGGGTAAGGGTTTAGACCACCCTTCCGCCGGCATTCTTTCCGCCATAACTCCGCAGTACGTGTGGTCACAACAAAGCCGAGGGATGCGTTGAATACAGCTCGTCGAACTCTATCTCCAGTATAAAGGACAACTCTCTATCCCCCTGCGTTTGGACGGGAGAGGCCGGCAAAGTTTCAAAAAATGGTCATTTTGACCTTCCAAAAGAGACTTTTTTCTACACAAGGGAAACGAAGCGGCTCAGAGACCCGCCCTTTTAACTGTAGCATCCCCGCATCCTTCCTAGTAATCAGCGCTAATATCCGGAAAATCCGCCGCACTTTTTTCTAGCCTTAATTTTTGGGTACCTGAAATATTTGAGTCCCTAATTCCGGAAATAATGGCCATACCGAGGAACGGGATGCGGCCCTGTATTCCCCCTTGACTTACTTCTTACGCGATAGCATCAAAATGGCAATCGCGAACACTTTCTGATTTTCGAGAAAAAAAGACCACCCTTCCGCCGGCATTCTTTCCGCCATAACTCCGCAGTACGTGTAGTCACAACAAAGCCGAGGGGTGCGTTGAATACAGCTCGTCGAACTCTATCTCCAGTATAAAGGACAACTCTCTATCCCCCTGCGTTTGGACGGGAGAGGCCGGCAAAGTTTCAAAAAATGGTCATTTTGACCTTCCAAAAGAGACTTTTTTCTACACAAGGGAAACGAAGCGGCTCAGAGACCCGCCCTTTTAACTGTAGCATCCCCGCATCCTTCCTAGTAATCAGCGCTAATATCCGGAAAATCCGCCGCACTTTTTTCTAGCCTTAATTTTTGGGTACCTGAAATATTTGAGTCCCTAATTCCGGAAATAATGGCCATACCGAGGAACGGGATGCGGCCCTGTATTCCCCCTTGACTTACTTCTTACGCGATAGCATCAAAATGGCAATCGCGAACACTTTCTGATTTTCGAGAAAAAAAGGGTAAGGGTTTAGACCACCCTTCCGCCGGCATTCTTTCCGCCATAACTCCGCAGTACGTGTAGTCACAACAAAGCCGAGGGGTGCGTTGAATACAGCTCGTCGAACTCTATCTCCAGTATAAAGGACAACTCTCTATCCCCCTGCGTTTGGACGGGAGAGGCTGGCAAAGTTTCAAAAAATGGTCATTTTGACCTTCCAAAAGAGACTTTTTTCTACACAAGGGAAACGAAGCGGCTCAGAGACCCGCCCTTTTAACTGTAGCATCCCCGCATCCTTCCTAGTAATCAGCGCTAATATCCGGAAAATCCGCCGCACTTTTTTCTAGCCTTAATTTTTGGGTACCTGAAATATTTGAGTCCCTAATTCCGGAAATAATGGCCATACCGAGGACCGGGATGCGGCCCTGTATTCCCCCTTGACTTACTTCTTACGCGATAGCATCAAAATGGCAATCGCGAACACTTTCTGATTTTCGAGAAAAAAAGGGTAAGGGTTTAGACCACCCTTCCGCCGGCATTCTTTCCGCCATAACTCCGCAGTACGTGTGGTCACAACAAAGCCGAGGGATGCGTTGAATACAGCTCGTCGAACTCTATCTCCAGTATAAAGGACAACTCTCTATCCCCCTGCGTTTGGACGGGAGAGGCCGGCAACGTTTCAAAAAATGGTCATTTTGACCTTCCAAAAGAGACTTTTTTCTACACAAGGGAAACGAAGCGGCTCAGAGACCCGCCCTTTTAACTGTAGCATCCCCGCATCCTTCCTAGTAATCAGCGCTAATATCCGGAAAATCCGCCGCACTTTTTTCTAGCCTTAATTTTTGGGTACCTGAAATATTTGAGTCCCTAATTCCGGAAATAATGGCCATACCGAGGAACGGGATGCGGCCCTGTATTCCCCCTTGACTTACTTCTTACGCGATAGCATCAAAATGGCAATCGCGAACACTTTCTGATTTTCGAGAAAAAAAGGGTAAGGGTTTAGACCACCCTTCCGCCGGCATTCTTTCCGCCATAACTCCGCAGTACGTGTGGTCACAACAAAGCCGAGGGATGCGTTGAATACAGCTCGTCGAACTCTATCTCCAGTATAAAGGACAACTCTCTATCCCCCTGCGTTTGGACGGGAGAGGCCGGCAACGTTTCAAAAAATGGTCATTTTGACCTTCCAAAAGAGACTTTTTTCTACACAAGGGAAACGAAGCGGCTCAGAGACCCGCCCTTTTAACTGTAGCATCCCCGCATCCTTCCTAGTAATCAGCGCTAATATCCGGAAAATCCGCCGCACTTTTTTCTAGCCTTAATTTTTGGGTACCTGAAATATTTGAGTCCCTAATTCCGGAAATAATGGCCATACCGAGGAACGGGATGCGGCCCTGTATTCCCCCTTGACTTACTTCTTACGCGATAGCATCAAAATGGCAATCGCGAACACTTTCTGATTTTCGAGAAAAAAAGACCACCCTTCCGCCGGCATTCTTTCCGCCATAACTCCGCAGTACGTGTAGTCACAACAAAGCCGAGGGGTGCGTTGAATACAGCTCGTCGAACTCTATCTCCAGTATAAAGGACAACTCTCTATCCCCCTGCGTTTGGACGGGAGAGGCCGGCAAAGTTTCAAAAAATGGTCATTTTGACCTTCCAAAAGAGACTTTTTTCTACACAAGGGAAACGAAGCGGCTCAGAGACCCGCCCTTTTAACTGTAGCATCCCCGCATCCTTCCTAGTAATCAGCGCTAATATCCGGAAAATCCGCCGCACTTTTTTCTAGCCTTAATTTTTGGGTACCTGAAATATTTGAGTCCCTAATTCCGGAAATAATGGCCATACCGAGGAACGGGATGCGGCCCTGTATTCCCCCTTGACTTACTTCTTACGCGATAGCATCAAAATGGCAATCGCGAACACTTTCTGATTTTCGAGAAAAAAAGACCACCCTTCCGCCGGCATTCTTTCCGCCATAACTCCGCAGTACGTGTAGTCACAACAAAGCCGAGGGGTGCGTTGAATACAGCTCGTCGAACTCTATCTCCAGTATAAAGGACAACTCTCTATCCCCCTGCGTTTGGACGGGAGAGGCCGGCAAAGTTTCAAAAAATGGTCATTTTGACCTTCCAAAAGAGACTTTTTTCTACACAAGGGAAACGAAGCGGCTCAGAGACCCGCCCTTTTAACTGTAGCATCCCCGCATCCTTCCTAGTAATCAGCGCTAATATCCGGAAAATCCGCCGCACTTTTTTCTAGCCTTAATTTTTGGGTACCTGAAATATTTGAGTCCCTAATTCCGGAAATAATGGCCATACCGAGGACCGGGATGCGGCCCTGTATTCCCCCTTGACTTACTTCTTACGCGATAGCATCAAAATGGCAATCGCGAACACTTTCTGATTTTCGAGAAAAAAAGGGTAAGGGTTTAGACCACCCTTCCGCCGGCATTCTTTCCGCCATAACTCCGCAGTACGTGTGGTCACAACAAAGCCGAGGGATGCGTTGAATACAGCTCGTCGAACTCTATCTCCAGTATAAAGGACAACTCTCTATCCCCCTGCGTTTGGACGGGAGAGGCCGGCAAAGTTTCAAAAAATGGTCATTTTGACCTTCCAAAAGAGACTTTTTTCTACACAAGGGAAACGAAGCGGCTCAGAGACCCGCCCTTTTAACTGTAGCATCCCCGCATCCTTCCTAGTAATCAGCGCTAATATCCGGAAAATCCGTCGCACTTTTTTCTAGCCTTAATTTTTGGGTACCTGAAATATTTGAGTCCCTAATTCCGGAAATAATGGCCATACCGAGGAACGGGATGCGGCCCTGTATTCCCCCTTGACTTACTTCTTACGCGATAGCATCAAAATGGCAATCGCGAACACTTTCTGATTTTCGAGAAAAAAAGGGTAAGGGTTTAGACCACCCTTCAGCCGGCATTCTTTCCGCCATAACTCCGCAGTACGTGTAGTCACAACAAAGCCGAGGGGTGCGTTGAATACAGCTCGTCGAACTCTATCTCCAGTATAAAGGACAACTCTCTATCCCCCTGCGTTTGGACGGGAGAGGCCGGCAAAGTTTCAAAAAATGGTCATTTTGACCTTCCAAAAGAGACTTTTTTCTACACAAGGGAAACGAAGCGGCTCAGAGACCCGCCCTTTTAACTGTAGCATCCCCGCATCCTTCCTAGTAATCAGCGCTAATATCCGGAAAATCCGCCGCACTTTTTTCTAGCCTTAATTTTTGGGTACCTGAAATATTTGAGTCCCTAATTCCGGAAATAATGGCCATACCGAGGAACGGGATGCGGCCCTGTATTCCCCCTTGACTTACTTCTTACGCGATAGCATCAAAATGGCAATCGCGAACACTTTCTGATTTTCGAGAAAAAAAGGGTAAGGGTTTAGACCACCCTTCCGCCGGCATTCTTTCCGCCATAACTCCGCAGTACGTGTAGTCACAACAAAGCCGAGGGGTGCGTTGAATACAGCTCGTCGAACTCTATCTCCAGTATAAAGGACAACTCTCTATCCCCCTGCGTTTGGACGGGAGAGGCCGGCAAAGTTTCAAAAAATGGTCATTTTGACCTTCCAAAAGAGACTTTTTTCTACACAAGGGAAACGAAGCGGCTCAGAGACCCGCCCTTTTAACTGTAGCATCCCCGCATCCTTCCTAGTAATCAGCGCTAATATCCGGAAAATCCGCCGCACTTTTTTCTAGCCTTAATTTTTGGGTACCTGAAATATTTGAGTCCCTAATTCCGGAAATAATGGCCATACCGAGGACCGGGATGCGGCCCTGTATTCCCCCTTGACTTACTTCTTACGCGATAGCATCAAAATGGCAATCGCGAACACTTTCTGATTTTCGAGAAAAAAAGGGTAAGGGTTTAGACCACCCTTCCGCCGGCATTCTTTCCGCCATAACTCCGCAGTACGTGTAGTCACAACAAAGCCGAGGGGTGCGTTGAATACAGCTCGTCGAACTCTATCTCCAGTATAAAGGACAACTCTCTATCCCCCTGCGTTTGGACGGGAGAGGCCGGCAAAGTTTCAAAAAATGGTCATTTTGACCTTCCAAAAGAGACTTTTTTCTACACAAGGGAAACGAAGCGGCTCAGAGACCCGCCCTTTTAACTGTAGCATCCCCGCATCCTTCCTAGTAATCAGCGCTAATATCCGGAAAATCCGCCGCACTTTTTTCTAGCCTTAATTTTTGGGTACCTGAAATATTTGAGTCCCTAATTCCGGAAATAATGGCCATACCGAGGACCGGGATGCGGCCCTGTATTCCCCCTTGACTTACTTCTTACGCGATAGCATCAAAATGGCAATCGCGAACACTTTCTGATTTTCGAGAAAAAAAGGGTAAGGGTTTAGACCACCCTTCCGCCGGCATTCTTTCCGCCATAACTCCGCAGTACGTGTGGTCACAACAAAGCCGAGGGATGCGTTGAATACAGCTCGTCGAACTCTATCTCCAGTATAAAGGACAACTCTCTATCCCCCTGCGTTTGGACGGGAGAGGCCGGCAAAGTTTCAAAAAATGGTCATTTTGACCTTCCAAAAGAGACTTTTTTCTACACAAGGGAAACGAAGCGGCTCAGAGACCCGCCCTTTTAACTGTAGCATCCCCGCATCCTTCCTAGTAATCAGCGCTAATATCCGGAAAATCCGCCGCACTTTTTTCTAGCCTTAATTTTTGGGTACCTGAAATATTTGAGTCCCTAATTCCGGAAATAATGGCCATACCGAGGAACGGGATGCGGCCCTGTATTCCCCCTTGACTTACTTCTTACGCGATAGCATCAAAATGGCAATCGCGAACACTTTCTGATTTTCGAGAAAAAAAGACCACCCTTCCGCCGGCATTCTTTCCGCCATAACTCCGCAGTACGTGTAGTCACAACAAAGCCGAGGGGTGCGTTGAATACAGCTCGTCGAACTCTATCTCCAGTATAAAGGACAACTCTCTATCCCCCTGCGTTTGGACGGGAGAGGCCGGCAAAGTTTCAAAAAATGGTCATTTTGACCTTCCAAAAGAGACTTTTTTCTACACAAGGGAAACGAAGCGGCTCAGAGACCCGCCCTTTTAACTGTAGCATCCCCGCATCCTTCCTAGTAATCAGCGCTAATATCCGGAAAATCCGCCGCACTTTTTTCTAGCCTTAATTTTTGGGTACCTGAAATATTTGAGTCCCTAATTCCGGAAATAATGGCCATACCGAGGAACGGGATGCGGCCCTGTATTCCCCCTTGACTTACTTCTTACGCGATAGCATCAAAATGGCAATCGCGAACACTTTCTGATTTTCGAGAAAAAAAGGGTAAGGGTTTAGACCACCCTTCCGCCGGCATTCTTTCCGCCATAACTCCGCAGTACGTGTAGTCACAACAAAGCCGAGGGGTGCGTTGAATACAGCTCGTCGAACTCTATCTCCAGTATAAAGGACAACTCTCTATCCCCCTGCGTTTGGACGGGAGAGGCCGGCAAAGTTTCAAAAAATGGTCATTTTGACCTTCCAAAAGAGACTTTTTTCTACACAAGGGAAACGAAGCGGCTCAGAGACCCGCCCTTTTAACTGTAGCATCCCCGCATCCTTCCTAGTAATCAGCGCTAATATCCGGAAAATCCGCCGCACTTTTTTCTAGCCTTAATTTTTGGGTACCTGAAATATTTGAGTCCCTAATTCCGGAAATAATGGCCATACCGAGGACCGGGATGCGGCCCTGTATTCCCCCTTGACTTACTTCTTACGCGATAGCATCAAAATGGCAATCGCGAACACTTTCTGATTTTCGAGAAAAAAAGGGTAAGGGTTTAGACCACCCTTCCGCCGGCATTCTTTCCGCCATAACTCCGCAGTACGTGTGGTCACAACAAAGCCGAGGGATGCGTTGAATACAGCTCGTCGAACTCTATCTCCAGTATAAAGGACAACTCTCTATCCCCCTGCGTTTGGACGGGAGAGGCCGGCAACGTTTCAAAAAATGGTCATTTTGACCTTCCAAAAGAGACTTTTTTCTACACAAGGGAAACGAAGCGGCTCAGAGACCCGCCCTTTTAACTGTAGCATCCCCGCATCCTTCCTAGTAATCAGCGCTAATATCCGGAAAATCCGCCGCACTTTTTTCTAGCCTTAATTTTTGGGTACCTGAAATATTTGAGTCCCTAATTCCGGAAATAATGGCCATACCGAGGAACGGGATGCGGCCCTGTATTCCCCCTTGACTTACTTCTTACGCGATAGCATCAAAATGGCAATCGCGAACACTTTCTGATTTTCGAGAAAAAAAGACCACCCTTCCGCCGGCATTCTTTCCGCCATAACTCCGCAGTACGTGTAGTCACAACAAAGCCGAGGGGTGCGTTGAATACAGCTCGTCGAACTCTATCTCCAGTATAAAGGACAACTCTCTATCCCCCTGCGTTTGGACGGGAGAGGCCGGCAAAGTTTCAAAAAATGGTCATTTTGACCTTCCAAAAGAGACTTTTTTCTACACAAGGGAAACGAAGCGGCTCAGAGACCCGCCCTTTTAACTGTAGCATCCCCGCATCCTTCCTAGTAATCAGCGCTAATATCCGGAAAATCCGCCGCACTTTTTTCTAGCCTTAATTTTTGGGTACCTGAAATATTTGAGTCCCTAATTCCGGAAATAATGGCCATACCGAGGAACGGGATGCGGCCCTGTATTCCCCCTTGACTTACTTCTTACGCGATAGCATCAAAATGGCAATCGCGAACACTTTCTGATTTTCGAGAAAAAAAGACCACCCTTCCGCCGGCATTCTTTCCGCCATAACTCCGCAGTACGTGTAGTCACAACAAAGCCGAGGGGTGCGTTGAATACAGCTCGTCGAACTCTATCTCCAGTATAAAGGACAACTCTCTATCCCCCTGCGTTTGGACGGGAGAGGCCGGCAAAGTTTCAAAAAATGGTCATTTTGACCTTCCAAAAGAGACTTTTTTCTACACAAGGGAAACGAAGCGGCTCAGAGACCCGCCCTTTTAACTGTAGCATCCCCGCATCCTTCCTAGTAATCAGCACTAATATCCGGAAAATCCGCCGCACTTTTTTCTAGCCTTAATTTTTGGGTACCTGAAATATTTGAGTCCCTAATTCCGGAAATAATGGCCATACCGAGGAACGGGATGCGGCCCTGTATTCCCCCTTGACTTACTTCTTACGCGATAGCATCAAAATGGCAATCGCGAACACTTTCTGATTTTCGAGAAAAAAAGGGTAAGGGTTTAGACCACCCTTCCGCCGGCATTCTTTCCGCCATAACTCCGCAGTACGTGTAGTCACAACAAAGCCGAGGGGTGCGTTGAATACAGCTCGTCGAACTCTATCTCCAGTATAAAGGACAACTCTCTATCCCCCTGCGTTTGGACGGGAGAGGCCGGCAAAGTTTCAAAAAATGGTCATTTTGACCTTCCAAAAGAGACTTTTTTCTACACAAGGGAAACGAAGCGGCTCAGAGACCCGCCCTTTTAACTGTAGCATCCCCGCATCCTTCCTAGTAATCAGCGCTAATATCCGGAAAATCCGCCGCACTTTTTTCTAGCCTTAATTTTTGGGTACCTGAAATATTTGAGTCCCTAATTCCGGAAATAATGGCCATACCGAGGAACGGGATGCGGCCCTGTATTCCCCCTTGACTTACTTCTTACGCGATAGCATCAAAATGGCAATCGCGAACACTTTCTGATTTTCGAGAAAAAAAGGGTAAGGGTTTAGACCACCCTTCCGCCGGCATTCTTTCCGCCATAACTCCGCAGTACGTGTAGTCACAACAAAGCCGAGGGGTGCGTTGAATACAGCTCGTCGAACTCTATCTCCAGTATAAAGGACAACTCTCTATCCCCCTGCGTTTGGACGGGAGAGGCCGGCAAAGTTTCAAAAAATGGTCATTTTGACCTTCCAAAAGAGACTTTTTTCTACACAAGGGAAACGAAGCGGCTCAGAGACCCGCCCTTTTAACTGTAGCATCCCCGCATCCTTCCTAGTAATCAGCGCTAATATCCGGAAAATCCGCCGCACTTTTTTCTAGCCTTAATTTTTGGGTACCTGAAATATTTGAGTCCCTAATTCCGGAAATAATGGCCATACCGAGGACCGGGATGCGGCCCTGTATTCCCCCTTGACTTACTTCTTACGCGATAGCATCAAAATGGCAATCGCGAACACTTTCTGATTTTCGAGAAAAAAAGGGTAAGGGTTTAGACCACCCTTCCGCCGGCATTCTTTCCGCCATAACTCCGCAGTACGTGTGGTCACAACAAAGCCGAGGGATGCGTTGAATACAGCTCGTCGAACTCTATCTCCAGTATAAAGGACAACTCTCTATCCCCCTGCGTTTGGACGGGAGAGGCCGGCAAAGTTTCAAAAAATGGTCATTTTGACCTTCCAAAAGAGACTTTTTTCTACACAAGGGAAACGAAGCGGCTCAGAGACCCGCCCTTTTAACTGTAGCATCCCCGCATCCTTCCTAGTAATCAGCGCTAATATCCGGAAAATCCGTCGCACTTTTTTCTAGCCTTAATTTTTGGGTACCTGAAATATTTGAGTCCCTAATTCCGGAAATAATGGCCATACCGAGGAACGGGATGCGGCCCTGTATTCCCCCTTGACTTACTTCTTACGCGATAGCATCAAAATGGCAATCGCGAACACTTTCTGATTTTCGAGAAAAAAAGGGTAAGGGTTTAGACCACCCTTCAGCCGGCATTCTTTCCGCCATAACTCCGCAGTACGTGTAGTCACAACAAAGCCGAGGGGTGCGTTGAATACAGCTCGTCGAACTCTATCTCCAGTATAAAGGACAACTCTCTATCCCCCTGCGTTTGGACGGGAGAGGCCGGCAAAGTTTCAAAAAATGGTCATTTTGACCTTCCAAAAGAGACTTTTTTCTACACAAGGGAAACGAAGCGGCTCAGAGACCCGCCCTTTTAACTGTAGCATCCCCGCATCCTTCCTAGTAATCAGCGCTAATATCCGGAAAATCCGCCGCACTTTTTTCTAGCCTTAATTTTTGGGTACCTGAAATATTTGAGTCCCTAATTCCGGAAATAATGGCCATACCGAGGACCGGGATGCGGCCCTGTATTCCCCCTTGACTTACTTCTTACGCGATAGCATCAAAATGGCAATCGCGAACACTTTCTGATTTTCGAGAAAAAAAGGGTAAGGGTTTAGACCACCCTTCCGCCGGCATTCTTTCCGCCATAACTCCGCAGTACGTGTGGTCACAACAAAGCCGAGGGATGCGTTGAATACAGCTCGTCGAACTCTATCTCCAGTATAAAGGACAACTCTCTATCCCCCTGCGTTTGGACGGGAGAGGCCGGCAAAGTTTCAAAAAATGGTCATTTTGACCTTCCAAAAGAGACTTTTTTCTACACAAGGGAAACGAAGCGGCTCAGAGACCCGCCCTTTTAACTGTAGCATCCCCGCATCCTTCCTAGTAATCAGCGCTAATATCCGGAAAATCCGCCGCACTTTTTTCTAGCCTTAATTTTTGGGTACCTGAAATATTTGAGTCCCTAATTCCGGAAATAATGGCCATACCGAGGAACGGGATGCGGCCCTGTATTCCCCCTTGACTTACTTCTTACGCGATAGCATCAAAATGGCAATCGCGAACACTTTCTGATTTTCGAGAAAAAAAGACCACCCTTCCGCCGGCATTCTTTCCGCCATAACTCCGCAGTACGTGTAGTCACAACAAAGCCGAGGGGTGCGTTGAATACAGCTCGTCGACCTCTATCTCCAGTATAAAGGACAACTCTCTATCCCCCTGCGTTTGGACGGGAGAGGCCGGCAAAGTTTCAAAAAATGGTCATTTTGACCTTCCAAAAGAGACTTTTTTCTACACAAGGGAAACGAAGCGGCTCAGAGACCCGCCCTTTTAACTGTAGCATCCCCGCATCCTTCCTAGTAATCAGCGCTAATATCCGGAAAATCCGCCGCACTTTTTTCTAGCCTTAATTTTTGGGTACCTGAAATATTTGAGTCCCTAATTCCGGAAATAATGGCCATACCGAGGAACGGGATGCGGCCCTGTATTCCCCCTTGACTTACTTCTTACGCGATAGCATCAAAATGGCAATCGCGAACACTTTCTGATTTTCGAGAAAAAAAGGGTAAGGGTTTAGACCACCCTTCCGCCGGCATTCTTTCCGCCATAACTCCGCAGTACGTGTAGTCACAACAAAGCCGAGGGGTGCGTTGAATACAGCTCGTCGAACTCTATCTCCAGTATAAAGGACAACTCTCTATCCCCCTGCGTTTGGACGGGAGAGGCCGGCAAAGTTTCAAAAAATGGTCATTTTGACCTTCCAAAAGAGACTTTTTTCTACACAAGGGAAACGAAGCGGCTCAGAGACCCGCCCTTTTAACTGTAGCATCCCCGCATCCTTCCTAGTAATCAGCGCTAATATCCGGAAAATCCGCCGCACTTTTTTCTAGCCTTAATTTTTGGGTACCTGAAATATTTGAGTCCCTAATTCCGGAAATAATGGCCATACCGAGGACCGGGATGCGGCCCTGTATTCTCCCTTGACTTACTTCTTACGCGATAGCATCAAAATGGCAATCGCGAACACTTTCTGATTTTCGAGAAAAAAAGGGTAAGGGTTTAGACCACCCTTCCGCCGGCATTCTTTCCGCCATAACTCCGCAGTACGTGTGGTCACAACAAAGCCGAGGGATGCGTTGAATACAGCTCGTCGAACTCTATCTCCAGTATAAAGGACAACTCTCTATCCCCCTGCGTTTGGACGGGAGAGGCCGGCAACGTTTCAAAAAATGGTCATTTTGACCTTCCAAAAGAGACTTTTTTCTACACAAGGGAAACGAAGCGGCTCAGAGACCCGCCCTTTTAACTGTAGCATCCCCGCATCCTTCCTAGTAATCAGCGCTAATATCCGGAAAATCCGCCGCACTTTTTTCTAGCCTTAATTTTTGGGTACCTGAAATATTTGAGTCCCTAATTCCGGAAATAATGGCCATACCGAGGAACGGGATGCGGCCCTGTATTCCCCCTTGACTTACTTCTTACGCGATAGCATCAAAATGGCAATCGCGAACACTTTCTGATTTTCGAGAAAAAAAGACCACCCTTCCGCCGGCATTCTTTCCGCCATAACTCCGCAGTACGTGTAGTCACAACAAAGCCGAGGGGTGCGTTGAATACAGCTCGTCGAACTCTATCTCCAGTATAAAGGACAACTCTCTATCCCCCTGCGTTTGGACGGGAGAGGCCGGCAAAGTTTCAAAAAATGGTCATTTTGACCTTCCAAAAGAGACTTTTTTCTACACAAGGGAAACGAAGCGGCTCAGAGACCCGCCCTTTTAACTGTAGCATCCCCGCATCCTTCCTAGTAATCAGCGCTAATATCCGGAAAATCCGCCGCACTTTTTTCTAGCCTTAATTTTTGGGTACCTGAAATATTTGAGTCCCTAATTCCGGAAATAATGGCCATACCGAGGAACGGGATGCGGCCCTGTATTCCCCCTTGACTTACTTCTTACGCGATAGCATCAAAATGGCAATCGCGAACACTTTCTGATTTTCGAGAAAAAAAGACCACCCTTCCGCCGGCATTCTTTCCGCCATAACTCCGCAGTACGTGTAGTCACAACAAAGCCGAGGGGTGCGTTGAATACAGCTCGTCGAACTCTATCTCCAGTATAAAGGACAACTCTCTATCCCCCTGCGTTTGGACGGGAGAGGCCGGCAAAGTTTCAAAAAATGGTCATTTTGACCTTCCAAAAGAGACTTTTTTCTACACAAGGGAAACGAAGCGGCTCAGAGACCCGCCCTTTTAACTGTAGCATCCCCGCATCCTTCCTAGTAATCAGCACTAATATCCGGAAAATCCGCCGCACTTTTTTCTAGCCTTAATTTTTGGGTACCTGAAATATTTGAGTCCCTAATTCCGGAAATAATGGCCATACCGAGGAACGGGATGCGGCCCTGTATTCCCCCTTGACTTACTTCTTACGCGATAGCATCAAAATGGCAATCGCGAACACTTTCTGATTTTCGAGAAAAAAAGGGTAAGGGTTTAGACCACCCTTCCGCCGGCATTCTTTCCGCCATAACTCCGCAGTACGTGTAGTCACAACAAAGCCGAGGGGTGCGTTGAATACAGCTCGTCGAACTCTATCTCCAGTATAAAGGACAACTCTCTATCCCCCTGCGTTTGGACGGGAGAGGCCGGCAAAGTTTCAAAAAATGGTCATTTTGACCTTCCAAAAGAGACTTTTTTCTACACAAGGGAAACGAAGCGGCTCAGAGACCCGCCCTTTTAACTGTAGCATCCCCGCATCCTTCCTAGTAATCAGCGCTAATATCCGGAAAATCCGCCGCACTTTTTTCTAGCCTTAATTTTTGGGTACCTGAAATATTTGAGTCCCTAATTCCGGAAATAATGGCCATACCGAGGAACGGGATGCGGCCCTGTATTCCCCCTTGACTTACTTCTTACGCGATAGCATCAAAATGGCAATCGCGAACACTTTCTGATTTTCGAGAAAAAAAGGGTAAGGGTTTAGACCACCCTTCCGCCGGCATTCTTTCCGCCATAACTCCGCAGTACGTGTAGTCACAACAAAGCCGAGGGGTGCGTTGAATACAGCTCGTCGAACTCTATCTCCAGTATAAAGGACAACTCTCTATCCCCCTGCGTTTGGACGGGAGAGGCCGGCAAAGTTTCAAAAAATGGTCATTTTGACCTTCCAAAAGAGACTTTTTTCTACACAAGGGAAACGAAGCGGCTCAGAGACCCGCCCTTTTAACTGTAGCATCCCCGCATCCTTCCTAGTAATCAGCGCTAATATCCGGAAAATCCGCCGCACTTTTTTCTAGCCTTAATTTTTGGGTACCTGAAATATTTGAGTCCCTAATTCCGGAAATAATGGCCATACCGAGGACCGGGATGCGGCCCTGTATTCCCCCTTGACTTACTTCTTACGCGATAGCATCAAAATGGCAATCGCGAACACTTTCTGATTTTCGAGAAAAAAAGGGTAAGGGTTTAGACCACCCTTCCGCCGGCATTCTTTCCGCCATAACTCCGCAGTACGTGTGGTCACAACAAAGCCGAGGGATGCGTTGAATACAGCTCGTCGAACTCTATCTCCAGTATAAAGGACAACTCTCTATCCCCCTGCGTTTGGACGGGAGAGGCCGGCAAAGTTTCAAAAAATGGTCATTTTGACCTTCCAAAAGAGACTTTTTTCTACACAAGGGAAACGAAGCGGCTCAGAGACCCGCCCTTTTAACTGTAGCATCCCCGCATCCTTCCTAGTAATCAGCGCTAATATCCGGAAAATCCGTCGCACTTTTTTCTAGCCTTAATTTTTGGGTACCTGAAATATTTGAGTCCCTAATTCCGGAAATAATGGCCATACCGAGGAACGGGATGCGGCCCTGTATTCCCCCTTGACTTACTTCTTACGCGATAGCATCAAAATGGCAATCGCGAACACTTTCTGATTTTCGAGAAAAAAAGGGTAAGGGTTTAGACCACCCTTCAGCCGGCATTCTTTCCGCCATAACTCCGCAGTACGTGTAGTCACAACAAAGCCGAGGGGTGCGTTGAATACAGCTCGTCGAACTCTATCTCCAGTATAAAGGACAACTCTCTATCCCCCTGCGTTTGGACGGGAGAGGCCGGCAAAGTTTCAAAAAATGGTCATTTTGACCTTCCAAAAGAGACTTTTTTCTACACAAGGGAAACGAAGCGGCTCAGAGACCCGCCCTTTTAACTGTAGCATCCCCGCATCCTTCCTAGTAATCAGCGCTAATATCCGGAAAATCCGCCGCACTTTTTTCTAGCCTTAATTTTTGGGTACCTGAAATATTTGAGTCCCTAATTCCGGAAATAATGGCCATACCGAGGACCGGGATGCGGCCCTGTATTCCCCCTTGACTTACTTCTTACGCGATAGCATCAAAATGGCAATCGCGAACACTTTCTGATTTTCGAGAAAAAAAGGGTAAGGGTTTAGACCACCCTTCCGCCGGCATTCTTTCCGCCATAACTCCGCAGTACGTGTAGTCACAACAAAGCCGAGGGGTGCGTTGAATACAGCTCGTCGAACTCTATCTCCAGTATAAAGGACAACTCTCTATCCCCCTGCGTTTGGACGGGAGAGGCCGGCAAAGTTTCAAAAAATGGTCATTTTGACCTTCCAAAAGAGACTTTTTTCTACACAAGGGAAACGAAGCGGCTCAGAGACCCGCCCTTTTAACTGTAGCATCCCCGCATCCTTCCTAGTAATCAGCGCTAATATCCGGAAAATCCGCCGCACTTTTTTCTAGCCTTAATTTTTGGGTACCTGAAATATTTGAGTCCCTAATTCCGGAAATAATGGCCATACCGAGGACCGGGATGCGGCCCTGTATTCCCCCTTGACTTACTTCTTACGCGATAGCATCAAAATGGCAATCGCGAACACTTTCTGATTTTCGAGAAAAAAAGGGTAAGGGTTTAGACCACCCTTCCGCCGGCATTCTTTCCGCCATAACTCCGCAGTACGTGTGGTCACAACAAAGCCGAGGGATGCGTTGAATACAGCTCGTCGAACTCTATCTCCAGTATAAAGGACAACTCTCTATCCCCCTGCGTTTGGACGGGAGAGGCCGGCAAAGTTTCAAAAAATGGTCATTTTGACCTTCCAAAAGAGACTTTTTTCTACACAAGGGAAACGAAGCGGCTCAGAGACCCGCCCTTTTAACTGTAGCATCCCCGCATCCTTCCTAGTAATCAGCGCTAATATCCGGAAAATCCGCCGCACTTTTTTCTAGCCTTAATTTTTGGGTACCTGAAATATTTGAGTCCCTAATTCCGGAAATAATGGCCATACCGAGGAACGGGATGCGGCCCTGTATTCCCCCTTGACTTACTTCTTACGCGATAGCATCAAAATGGCAATCGCGAACACTTTCTGATTTTCGAGAAAAAAAGACCACCCTTCCGCCGGCATTCTTTCCGCCATAACTCCGCAGTACGTGTAGTCACAACAAAGCCGAGGGGTGCGTTGAATACAGCTCGTCGAACTCTATCTCCAGTATAAAGGACAACTCTCTATCCCCCTGCGTTTGGACGGGAGAGGCCGGCAAAGTTTCAAAAAATGGTCATTTTGACCTTCCAAAAGAGACTTTTTTCTACACAAGGGAAACGAAGCGGCTCAGAGACCCGCCCTTTTAACTGTAGCATCCCCGCATCCTTCCTAGTAATCAGCGCTAATATCCGGAAAATCCGCCGCACTTTTTTCTAGCCTTAATTTTTGGGTACCTGAAATATTTGAGTCCCTAATTCCGGAAATAATGGCCATACCGAGGAACGGGATGCGGCCCTGTATTCCCCCTTGACTTACTTCTTACGCGATAGCATCAAAATGGCAATCGCGAACACTTTCTGATTTTCGAGAAAAAAAGGGTAAGGGTTTAGACCACCCTTCCGCCGGCATTCTTTCCGCCATAACTCCGCAGTACGTGTAGTCACAACAAAGCCGAGGGGTGCGTTGAATACAGCTCGTCGAACTCTATCTCCAGTATAAAGGACAACTCTCTATCCCCCTGCGTTTGGACGGGAGAGGCCGGCAAAGTTTCAAAAAATGGTCATTTTGACCTTCCAAAAGAGACTTTTTTCTACACAAGGGAAACGAAGCGGCTCAGAGACCCGCCCTTTTAACTGTAGCATCCCCGCATCCTTCCTAGTAATCAGCGCTAATATCCGGAAAATCCGCCGCACTTTTTTCTAGCCTTAATTTTTGGGTACCTGAAATATTTGAGTCCCTAATTCCGGAAATAATGGCCATACCGAGGACCGGGATGCGGCCCTGTATTCCCCCTTGACTTACTTCTTACGCGATAGCATCAAAATGGCAATCGCGAACACTTTCTGATTTTCGAGAAAAAAAGGGTAAGGGTTTAGACCACCCTTCCGCCGGCATTCTTTCCGCCATAACTCCGCAGTACGTGTGGTCACAACAAAGCCGAGGGATGCGTTGAATACAGCTCGTCGAACTCTATCTCCAGTATAAAGGACAACTCTCTATCCCCCTGCGTTTGGACGGGAGAGGCCGGCAACGTTTCAAAAAATGGTCATTTTGACCTTCCAAAAGAGACTTTTTTCTACACAAGGGAAACGAAGCGGCTCAGAGACCCGCCCTTTTAACTGTAGCATCCCCGCATCCTTCCTAGTAATCAGCGCTAATATCCGGAAAATCCGCCGCACTTTTTTCTAGCCTTAATTTTTGGGTACCTGAAATATTTGAGTCCCTAATTCCGGAAATAATGGCCATACCGAGGAACGGGATGCGGCCCTGTATTCCCCCTTGACTTACTTCTTACGCGATAGCATCAAAATGGCAATCGCGAACACTTTCTGATTTTCGAGAAAAAAAGACCACCCTTCCGCCGGCATTCTTTCCGCCATAACTCCGCAGTACGTGTAGTCACAACAAAGCCGAGGGGTGCGTTGAATACAGCTCGTCGAACTCTATCTCCAGTATAAAGGACAACTCTCTATCCCCCTGCGTTTGGACGGGAGAGGCCGGCAAAGTTTCAAAAAATGGTCATTTTGACCTTCCAAAAGAGACTTTTTTCTACACAAGGGAAACGAAGCGGCTCAGAGACCCGCCCTTTTAACTGTAGCATCCCCGCATCCTTCCTAGTAATCAGCGCTAATATCCGGAAAATCCGCCGCACTTTTTTCTAGCCTTAATTTTTGGGTACCTGAAATATTTGAGTCCCTAATTCCGGAAATAATGGCCATACCGAGGAACGGGATGCGGCCCTGTATTCCCCCTTGACTTACTTCTTACGCGATAGCATCAAAATGGCAATCGCGAACACTTTCTGATTTTCGAGAAAAAAAGACCACCCTTCCGCCGGCATTCTTTCCGCCATAACTCCGCAGTACGTGTAGTCACAACAAAGCCGAGGGGTGCGTTGAATACAGCTCGTCGAACTCTATCTCCAGTATAAAGGACAACTCTCTATCCCCCTGCGTTTGGACGGGAGAGGCCGGCAAAGTTTCAAAAAATGGTCATTTTGACCTTCCAAAAGAGACTTTTTTCTACACAAGGGAAACGAAGCGGCTCAGAGACCCGCCCTTTTAACTGTAGCATCCCCGCATCCTTCCTAGTAATCAGCACTAATATCCGGAAAATCCGCCGCACTTTTTTCTAGCCTTAATTTTTGGGTACCTGAAATATTTGAGTCCCTAATTCCGGAAATAATGGCCATACCGAGGAACGGGATGCGGCCCTGTATTCCCCCTTGACTTACTTCTTACGCGATAGCATCAAAATGGCAATCGCGAACACTTTCTGATTTTCGAGAAAAAAAGGGTAAGGGTTTAGACCACCCTTCCGCCGGCATTCTTTCCGCCATAACTCCGCAGTACGTGTAGTCACAACAAAGCCGAGGGGTGCGTTGAATACAGCTCGTCGAACTCTATCTCCAGTATAAAGGACAACTCTCTATCCCCCTGCGTTTGGACGGGAGAGGCCGGCAAAGTTTCAAAAAATGGTCATTTTGACCTTCCAAAAGAGACTTTTTTCTACACAAGGGAAACGAAGCGGCTCAGAGACCCGCCCTTTTAACTGTAGCATCCCCGCATCCTTCCTAGTAATCAGCGCTAATATCCGGAAAATCCGCCGCACTTTTTTCTAGCCTTAATTTTTGGGTACCTGAAATATTTGAGTCCCTAATTCCGGAAATAATGGCCATACCGAGGAACGGGATGCGGCCCTGTATTCCCCCTTGACTTACTTCTTACGCGATAGCATCAAAATGGCAATCGCGAACACTTTCTGATTTTCGAGAAAAAAAGGGTAAGGGTTTAGACCACCCTTCCGCCGGCATTCTTTCCGCCATAACTCCGCAGTACGTGTAGTCACAACAAAGCCGAGGGGTGCGTTGAATACAGCTCGTCGAACTCTATCTCCAGTATAAAGGACAACTCTCTATCCCCCTGCGTTTGGACGGGAGAGGCCGGCAAAGTTTCAAAAAATGGTCATTTTGACCTTCCAAAAGAGACTTTTTTCTACACAAGGGAAACGAAGCGGCTCAGAGACCCGCCCTTTTAACTGTAGCATCCCCGCATCCTTCCTAGTAATCAGCGCTAATATCCGGAAAATCCGCCGCACTTTTTTCTAGCCTTAATTTTTGGGTACCTGAAATATTTGAGTCCCTAATTCCGGAAATAATGGCCATACCGAGGACCGGGATGCGGCCCTGTATTCCCCCTTGACTTACTTCTTACGCGATAGCATCAAAATGGCAATCGCGAACACTTTCTGATTTTCGAGAAAAAAAGGGTAAGGGTTTAGACCACCCTTCCGCCGGCATTCTTTCCGCCATAACTCCGCAGTACGTGTGGTCACAACAAAGCCGAGGGATGCGTTGAATACAGCTCGTCGAACTCTATCTCCAGTATAAAGGACAACTCTCTATCCCCCTGCGTTTGGACGGGAGAGGCCGGCAAAGTTTCAAAAAATGGTCATTTTGACCTTCCAAAAGAGACTTTTTTCTACACAAGGGAAACGAAGCGGCTCAGAGACCCGCCCTTTTAACTGTAGCATCCCCGCATCCTTCCTAGTAATCAGCGCTAATATCCGGAAAATCCGTCGCACTTTTTTCTAGCCTTAATTTTTGGGTACCTGAAATATTTGAGTCCCTAATTCCGGAAATAATGGCCATACCGAGGAACGGGATGCGGCCCTGTATTCCCCCTTGACTTACTTCTTACGCGATAGCATCAAAATGGCAATCGCGAACACTTTCTGATTTTCGAGAAAAAAAGGGTAAGGGTTTAGACCACCCTTCAGCCGGCATTCTTTCCGCCATAACTCCGCAGTACGTGTAGTCACAACAAAGCCGAGGGGTGCGTTGAATACAGCTCGTCGAACTCTATCTCCAGTATAAAGGACAACTCTCTATCCCCCTGCGTTTGGACGGGAGAGGCCGGCAAAGTTTCAAAAAATGGTCATTTTGACCTTCCAAAAGAGACTTTTTTCTACACAAGGGAAACGAAGCGGCTCAGAGACCCGCCCTTTTAACTGTAGCATCCCCGCATCCTTCCTAGTAATCAGCGCTAATATCCGGAAAATCCGCCGCACTTTTTTCTAGCCTTAATTTTTGGGTACCTGAAATATTTGAGTCCCTAATTCCGGAAATAATGGCCATACCGAGGAACGGGATGCGGCCCTGTATTCCCCCTTGACTTACTTCTTACGCGATAGCATCAAAATGGCAATCGCGAACACTTTCTGATTTTCGAGAAAAAAAGGGTAAGGGTTTAGACCACCCTTCCGCCGGCATTCTTTCCGCCATAACTCCGCAGTACGTGTAGTCACAACAAAGCCGAGGGGTGCGTTGAATACAGCTCGTCGAACTCTATCTCCAGTATAAAGGACAACTCTCTATCCCCCTGCGTTTGGACGGGAGAGGCCGGCAAAGTTTCAAAAAATGGTCATTTTGACCTTCCAAAAGAGACTTTTTTCTACACAAGGGAAACGAAGCGGCTCAGAGACCCGCCCTTTTAACTGTAGCATCCCCGCATCCTTCCTAGTAATCAGCGCTAATATCCGGAAAATCCGCCGCACTTTTTTCTAGCCTTAATTTTTGGGTACCTGAAATATTTGAGTCCCTAATTCCGGAAATAATGGCCATACCGAGGACCGGGATGCGGCCCTGTATTCCCCCTTGACTTACTTCTTACGCGATAGCATCAAAATGGCAATCGCGAACACTTTCTGATTTTCGAGAAAAAAAGGGTAAGGGTTTAGACCACCCTTCCGCCGGCATTCTTTCCGCCATAACTCCGCAGTACGTGTGGTCACAACAAAGCCGAGGGATGCGTTGAATACAGCTCGTCGAACTCTATCTCCAGTATAAAGGACAACTCTCTATCCCCCTGCGTTTGGACGGGAGAGGCCGGCAAAGTTTCAAAAAATGGTCATTTTGACCTTCCAAAAGAGACTTTTTTCTACACAAGGGAAACGAAGCGGCTCAGAGACCCGCCCTTTTAACTGTAGCATCCCCGCATCCTTCCTAGTAATCAGCGCTAATATCCGGAAAATCCGCCGCACTTTTTTCTAGCCTTAATTTTTGGGTACCTGAAATATTTGAGTCCCTAATTCCGGAAATAATGGCCATACCGAGGAACGGGATGCGGCCCTGTATTCCCCCTTGACTTACTTCTTACGCGATAGCATCAAAATGGCAATCGCGAACACTTTCTGATTTTCGAGAAAAAAAGACCACCCTTCCGCCGGCATTCTTTCCGCCATAACTCCGCAGTACGTGTAGTCACAACAAAGCCGAGGGGTGCGTTGAATACAGCTCGTCGAACTCTATCTCCAGTATAAAGGACAACTCTCTATCCCCCTGCGTTTGGACGGGAGAGGCCGGCAAAGTTTCAAAAAATGGTCATTTTGACCTTCCAAAAGAGACTTTTTTCTACACAAGGGAAACGAAGCGGCTCAGAGACCCGCCCTTTTAACTGTAGCATCCCCGCATCCTTCCTAGTAATCAGCGCTAATATCCGGAAAATCCGCCGCACTTTTTTCTAGCCTTAATTTTTGGGTACCTGAAATATTTGAGTCCCTAATTCCGGAAATAATGGCCATACCGAGGAACGGGATGCGGCCCTGTATTCCCCCTTGACTTACTTCTTACGCGATAGCATCAAAATGGCAATCGCGAACACTTTCTGATTTTCGAGAAAAAAAGGGTAAGGGTTTAGACCACCCTTCCGCCGGCATTCTTTCCGCCATAACTCCGCAGTACGTGTAGTCACAACAAAGCCGAGGGGTGCGTTGAATACAGCTCGTCGAACTCTATCTCCAGTATAAAGGACAACTCTCTATCCCCCTGCGTTTGGACGGGAGAGGCCGGCAAAGTTTCAAAAAATGGTCATTTTGACCTTCCAAAAGAGACTTTTTTCTACACAAGGGAAACGAAGCGGCTCAGAGACCCGCCCTTTTAACTGTAGCATCCCCGCATCCTTCCTAGTAATCAGCGCTAATATCCGGAAAATCCGCCGCACTTTTTTCTAGCCTTAATTTTTGGGTACCTGAAATATTTGAGTCCCTAATTCCGGAAATAATGGCCATACCGAGGACCGGGATGCGGCCCTGTATTCCCCCTTGACTTACTTCTTACGCGATAGCATCAAAATGGCAATCGCGAACACTTTCTGATTTTCGAGAAAAAAAGGGTAAGGGTTTAGACCACCCTTCCGCCGGCATTCTTTCCGCCATAACTCCGCAGTACGTGTGGTCACAACAAAGCCGAGGGATGCGTTGAATACAGCTCGTCGAACTCTATCTCCAGTATAAAGGACAACTCTCTATCCCCCTGCGTTTGGACGGGAGAGGCCGGCAACGTTTCAAAAAATGGTCATTTTGACCTTCCAAAAGAGACTTTTTTCTACACAAGGGAAACGAAGCGGCTCAGAGACCCGCCCTTTTAACTGTAGCATCCCCGCATCCTTCCTAGTAATCAGCGCTAATATCCGGAAAATCCGCCGCACTTTTTTCTAGCCTTAATTTTTGGGTACCTGAAATATTTGAGTCCCTAATTCCGGAAATAATGGCCATACCGAGGAACGGGATGCGGCCCTGTATTCCCCCTTGACTTACTTCTTACGCGATAGCATCAAAATGGCAATCGCGAACACTTTCTGATTTTCGAGAAAAAAAGACCACCCTTCCGCCGGCATTCTTTCCGCCATAACTCCGCAGTACGTGTAGTCACAACAAAGCCGAGGGGTGCGTTGAATACAGCTCGTCGAACTCTATCTCCAGTATAAAGGACAACTCTCTATCCCCCTGCGTTTGGACGGGAGAGGCCGGCAAAGTTTCAAAAAATGGTCATTTTGACCTTCCAAAAGAGACTTTTTTCTACACAAGGGAAACGAAGCGGCTCAGAGACCCGCCCTTTTAACTGTAGCATCCCCGCATCCTTCCTAGTAATCAGCGCTAATATCCGGAAAATCCGCCGCACTTTTTTCTAGCCTTAATTTTTGGGTACCTGAAATATTTGAGTCCCTAATTCCGGAAATAATGGCCATACCGAGGAACGGGATGCGGCCCTGTATTCCCCCTTGACTTACTTCTTACGCGATAGCATCAAAATGGCAATCGCGAACACTTTCTGATTTTCGAGAAAAAAAGACCACCCTTCCGCCGGCATTCTTTCCGCCATAACTCCGCAGTACGTGTAGTCACAACAAAGCCGAGGGGTGCGTTGAATACAGCTCGTCGAACTCTATCTCCAGTATAAAGGACAACTCTCTATCCCCCTGCGTTTGGACGGGAGAGGCCGGCAAAGTTTCAAAAAATGGTCATTTTGACCTTCCAAAAGAGACTTTTTTCTACACAAGGGAAACGAAGCGGCTCAGAGACCCGCCCTTTTAACTGTAGCATCCCCGCATCCTTCCTAGTAATCAGCGCTAATATCCGGAAAATCCGCCGCACTTTTTTCTAGCCTTAATTTTTGGGTACCTGAAATATTTGAGTCCCTAATTCCGGAAATAATGGCCATACCGAGGAACGGGATGCGGCCCTGTATTCCCCCTTGACTTACTTCTTACGCGATAGCATCAAAATGGCAATCGCGAACACTTTCTGATTTTCGAGAAAAAAAGGGTAAGGGTTTAGACCACCCTTCCGCCGGCATTCTTTCCGCCATAACTCCGCAGTACGTGTAGTCACAACAAAGCCGAGGGGTGCGTTGAATACAGCTCGTCGAACTCTATCTCCAGTATAAAGGACAACTCTCTATCCCCCTGCGTTTGGACGGGAGAGGCCGGCAAAGTTTCAAAAAATGGTCATTTTGACCTTCCAAAAGAGACTTTTTTCTACACAAGGGAAACGAAGCGGCTCAGAGACCCGCCCTTTTAACTGTAGCATCCCCGCATCCTTCCTAGTAATCAGCGCTAATATCCGGAAAATCCGCCGCACTTTTTTCTAGCCTTAATTTTTGGGTACCTGAAATATTTGAGTCCCTAATTCCGGAAATAATGGCCATACCGAGGAACGGGATGCGGCCCTGTATTCCCCCTTGACTTACTTCTTACGCGATAGCATCAAAATGGCAATCGCGAACACTTTCTGATTTTCGAGAAAAAAAGGGTAAGGGTTTAGACCACCCTTCCGCCGGCATTCTTTCCGCCATAACTCCGCAGTACGTGTAGTCACAACAAAGCCGAGGGGTGCGTTGAATACAGCTCGTCGAACTCTATCTCCAGTATAAAGGACAACTCTCTATCCCCCTGCGTTTGGACGGGAGAGGCCGGCAAAGTTTCAAAAAATGGTCATTTTGACCTTCCAAAAGAGACTTTTTTCTACACAAGGGAAACGAAGCGGCTCAGAGACCCGCCCTTTTAACTGTAGCATCCCCGCATCCTTCCTAGTAATCAGCGCTAATATCCGGAAAATCCGCCGCACTTTTTTCTAGCCTTAATTTTTGGGTACCTGAAATATTTGAGTCCCTAATTCCGGAAATAATGGCCATACCGAGGACCGGGATGCGGCCCTGTATTCCCCCTTGACTTACTTCTTACGCGATAGCATCAAAATGGCAATCGCGAACACTTTCTGATTTTCGAGAAAAAAAGGGTAAGGGTTTAGACCACCCTTCCGCCGGCATTCTTTCCGCCATAACTCCGCAGTACGTGTGGTCACAACAAAGCCGAGGGATGCGTTGAATACAGCTCGTCGAACTCTATCTCCAGTATAAAGGACAACTCTCTATCCCCCTGCGTTTGGACGGGAGAGGCCGGCAAAGTTTCAAAAAATGGTCATTTTGACCTTCCAAAAGAGACTTTTTTCTACACAAGGGAAACGAAGCGGCTCAGAGACCCGCCCTTTTAACTGTAGCATCCCCGCATCCTTCCTAGTAATCAGCGCTAATATCCGGAAAATCCGTCGCACTTTTTTCTAGCCTTAATTTTTGGGTACCTGAAATATTTGAGTCCCTAATTCCGGAAATAATGGCCATACCGAGGAACGGGATGCGGCCCTGTATTCCCCCTTGACTTACTTCTTACGCGATAGCATCAAAATGGCAATCGCGAACACTTTCTGATTTTCGAGAAAAAAAGGGTAAGGGTTTAGACCACCCTTCAGCCGGCATTCTTTCCGCCATAACTCCGCAGTACGTGTAGTCACAACAAAGCCGAGGGGTGCGTTGAATACAGCTCGTCGAACTCTATCTCCAGTATAAAGGACAACTCTCTATCCCCCTGCGTTTGGACGGGAGAGGCCGGCAAAGTTTCAAAAAATGGTCATTTTGACCTTCCAAAAGAGACTTTTTTCTACACAAGGGAAACGAAGCGGCTCAGAGACCCGCCCTTTTAACTGTAGCATCCCCGCATCCTTCCTAGTAATCAGCGCTAATATCCGGAAAATCCGCCGCACTTTTTTCTAGCCTTAATTTTTGGGTACCTGAAATATTTGAGTCCCTAATTCCGGAAATAATGGCCATACCGAGGAACGGGATGCGGCCCTGTATTCCCCCTTGACTTACTTCTTACGCGATAGCATCAAAATGGCAATCGCGAACACTTTCTGATTTTCGAGAAAAAAAGGGTAAGGGTTTAGACCACCCTTCCGCCGGCATTCTTTCCGCCATAACTCCGCAGTACGTGTAGTCACAACAAAGCCGAGGGGTGCGTTGAATACAGCTCGTCGAACTCTATCTCCAGTATAAAGGACAACTCTCTATCCCCCTGCGTTTGGACGGGAGAGGCCGGCAAAGTTTCAAAAAATGGTCATTTTGACCTTCCAAAAGAGACTTTTTTCTACACAAGGGAAACGAAGCGGCTCAGAGACCCGCCCTTTTAACTGTAGCATCCCCGCATCCTTCCTAGTAATCAGCGCTAATATCCGGAAAATCCGCCGCACTTTTTTCTAGCCTTAATTTTTGGGTACCTGAAATATTTGAGTCCCTAATTCCGGAAATAATGGCCATACCGAGGACCGGGATGCGGCCCTGTATTCCCCCTTGACTTACTTCTTACGCGATAGCATCAAAATGGCAATCGCGAACACTTTCTGATTTTCGAGAAAAAAAGGGTAAGGGTTTAGACCACCCTTCCGCCGGCATTCTTTCCGCCATAACTCCGCAGTACGTGTGGTCACAACAAAGCCGAGGTATGCGTTGAATACAGCTCGTCGAACTCTATCTCCAGTATAAAGGACAACTCTCTATCCCCCTGCGTTTGGACGGGAGAGGCCGGCAAAGTTTCAAAAAATGGTCATTTTGACCTTCCAAAAGAGACTTTTTTCTACACAAGGGAAACGAAGCGGCTCAGAGACCCGCCCTTTTAACTGTAGCATCCCCGCATCCTTCCTAGTAATCAGCGCTAATATCCGGAAAATCCGCCGCACTTTTTTCTAGCCTTAATTTTTGGGTACCTGAAATATTTGAGTCCCTAATTCCGGAAATAATGGCCATACCGAGGAACGGGATGCGGCCCTGTATTCCCCCTTGACTTACTTCTTACGCGATAGCATCAAAATGGCAATCGCGAACACTTTCTGATTTTCGAGAAAAAAAGACCACCCTTCCGCCGGCATTCTTTCCGCCATAACTCCGCAGTACGTGTAGTCACAACAAAGCCGAGGGGTGCGTTGAATACAGCTCGTCGAACTCTATCTCCAGTATAAAGGACAACTCTCTATCCCCCTGCGTTTGGACGGGAGAGGCCGGCAAAGTTTCAAAAAATGGTCATTTTGACCTTCCAAAAGAGACTTTTTTCTACACAAGGGAAACGAAGCGGCTCAGAGACCCGCCCTTTTAACTGTAGCATCCCCGCATCCTTCCTAGTAATCAGCGCTAATATCCGGAAAATCCGCCGCACTTTTTTCTAGCCTTAATTTTTGGGTACCTGAAATATTTGAGTCCCTAATTCCGGAAATAATGGCCATACCGAGGAACGGGATGCGGCCCTGTATTCCCCCTTGACTTACTTCTTACGCGATAGCATCAAAATGGCAATCGCGAACACTTTCTGATTTTCGAGAAAAAAAGGGTAAGGGTTTAGACCACCCTTCCGCCGGCATTCTTTCCGCCATAACTCCGCAGTACGTGTAGTCTCAACAAAGCCGAGGGGTGCGTTGAATACAGCTCGTCGAACTCTATCTCCAGTATAAAGGACAACTCTCTATTCCCCTGCGTTTGGACGGGAGAGGCCGGCAAAGTTTCAAAAAATGGTCATTTTGACCTTCCAAAAGAGACTTTTTTCTACACAAGGGAAACGAAGCGGCTCAGAGACCCGCCCTTTTAACTGTAGCATCCCCGCATCCTTCCTAGTAATCAGCGCTAATATCCGGAAAATCCGCCGCACTTTTTTCTAGCCTTAATTTTTGGGTACCTGAAATATTTGAGTCCCTAATTCCGGAAATAATGGCCATACCGAGGACCGGGATGCGGCCCTGTATTCCCCCTTGACTTACTTCTTACGCGATAGCATCAAAATGGCAATCGCGAACACTTTCTGATTTTCGAGAAAAAAAGGGTAAGGGTTTAGACCACCCTTCCGCCGGCATTCTTTCCGCCATAACTCCGCAGTACGTGTGGTCACAACAAAGCCGAGGGATGCGTTGAATACAGCTCGTCGAACTCTATCTCCAGTATAAAGGACAACTCTCTATCCCCCTGCGTTTGGACGGGAGAGGCCGGCAACGTTTCAAAAAATGGTCATTTTGACCTTCCAAAAGAGACTTTTTTCTACACAAGGGAAACGAAGCGGCTCAGAGACCCGCCCTTTTAACTGTAGCATCCCCGCATCCTTCCTAGTAATCAGCGCTAATATCCGGAAAATCCGCCGCACTTTTTTCTAGCCTTAATTTTTGGGTACCTGAAATATTTGAGTCCCTAATTCCGGAAATAATGGCCATACCGAGGAACGGGATGCGGCCCTGTATTCCCCCTTGACTTACTTCTTACGCGATAGCATCAAAATGGCAATCGCGAACACTTTCTGATTTTCGAGAAAAAAAGGGTAAGGGTTTAGACCACCCTTCCGCCGGCATTCTTTCCGCCATAACTCCGCAGTACGTGTAGTCACAACAAAGCCGAGGGGTGCGTTGAATACAGCTCGTCGAACTCTATCTCCAGTATAAAGGACAACTCTCTATCCCCCTGCGTTTGGACGGGAGAGGCCGGCAAAGTTTCAAAAAATGGTCATTTTGACCTTCCAAAAGAGACTTTTTTCTACACAAGGGAAACGAAGCGGCTCAGAGACCCGCCCTTTTAACTGTAGCAGCCCCGCATCCTTCCTAGTAATCAGCGCTAATATCCGGAAAATCCGCCGCACTTTTTTCTAGCCTTAATTTTTGGGTACCTGAAATATTTGAGTCCCTAATTCCGGAAATAATGGCCATACCGAGGACCGGGATGCGGCCCTGTATTCCCCCTTGACTTACTTCTTACGCGATAGCATCAAAATGGCAATCGCGAACACTTTCTGATTTTCGAGAAAAAAAGGGTAAGGGTTTAGACCACCCTTCCGCCGGCATTCTTTCCGCCATAACTCCGCAGTACGTGTGGTCACAACAAAGCCGAGGGATGCGTTGAATACAGCTCGTCGAACTCTATCTCCAGTATAAAGGACAACTCTCTATCCCCCTGCGTTTGGACGGGAGAGGCCGGCAAAGTTTCAAAAAATGGTCATTTTGACCTTCCAAAAGAGACTTTTTTCTACACAAGGGAAACGAAGCGGCTCAGAGACCCGCCCTTTTAACTGTAGCATCCCCGCATCCTTCCTAGTAATCAGCGCTAATATCCGGAAAATCCGCCGCACTTTTTTCTAGCCTTAATTTTTGGGTACCTGAAATATTTGAGTCCCTAATTCCGGAAATAATGGCCATACCGAGGAACGGGATGCGGCCCTGTATTCCCCCTTGACTTACTTCTTACGCGATAGCATCAAAATGGCAATCGCGAACACTTTCTGATTTTCGAGAAAAAAAGACCACCCTTCCGCCGGCATTCTTTCCGCCATAACTCCGCAGTACGTGTAGTCACAACAAAGCCGAGGGGTGCGTTGAATACAGCTCGTCGAACTCTATCTCCAGTATAAAGGACAACTCTCTATCCCCCTGCGTTTGGACGGGAGAGGCCGGCAAAGTTTCAAAAAATGGTCATTTTGACCTTCCAAAAGAGACTTTTTTCTACACAAGGGAAACGAAGCGGCTCAGAGACCCGCCCTTTTAACTGTAGCATCCCCGCATCCTTCCTAGTAATCAGCGCTAATATCCGGAAAATCCGCCGCACTTTTTTCTAGCCTTAATTTTTGGGTACCTGAAATATTTGAGTCCCTAATTCCGGAAATAATGGCCATACCGAGGAACGGGATGCGGCCCTGTATTCCCCCTTGACTTACTTCTTACGCGATAGCATCAAAATGGCAATCGCGAACACTTTCTGATTTTCGAGAAAAAAAGGGTAAGGGTTTAGACCACCCTTCCGCCGGCATTCTTTCCGCCATAACTCCGCAGTACGTGTAGTCTCAACAAAGCCGAGGGGTGCGTTGAATACAGCTCGTCGAACTCTATCTCCAGTATAAAGGACAACTCTCTATCCCCCTGCGTTTGGACGGGAGAGGCCGGCAAAGTTTCAAAAAATGGTCATTTTGACCTTCCAAAAGAGACTTTTTTCTACACAAGGGAAACGAAGCGGCTCAGAGACCCGCCCTTTTAACTGTAGCATCCCCGCATCCTTCCTAGTAATCAGCGCTAATATCCGGAAAATCCGCCGCACTTTTTTCTAGCCTTAATTTTTGGGTACCTGAAATATTTGAGTCCCTAATTCCGGAAATAATGGCCATACCGAGGACCGGGATGCGGCCCTGTATTCCCCCTTGACTTACTTCTTACGCGATAGCATCAAAATGGCAATCGCGAACACTTTCTGATTTTCGAGAAAAAAAGGGTAAGGGTTTAGACCACCCTTCCGCCGGCATTCTTTCCGCCATAACTCCGCAGTACGTGTGGTCACAACAAAGCCGAGGGATGCGTTGAATACAGCTCGTCGAACTCTATCTCCAGTATAAAGGACAACTCTCTATCCCCCTGCGTTTGGACGGGAGAGGCCGGCAACGTTTCAAAAAATGGTCATTTTGACCTTCCAAAAGAGACTTTTTTCTACACAAGGGAAACGAAGCGGCTCAGAGACCCGCCCTTTTAACTGTAGCATCCCCGCATCCTTCCTAGTAATCAGCGCTAATATCCGGAAAATCCGCCGCACTTTTTTCTAGCCTTAATTTTTGGGTACCTGAAATATTTGAGTCCCTAATTCCGGAAATAATGGCCATACCGAGGAACGGGATGCGGCCCTGTATTCCCCCTTGACTTACTTCTTACGCGATAGCATCAAAATGGCAATCGCGAACACTTTCTGATTTTCGAGAAAAAAAGACCACCCTTCCGCCGGCATTCTTTCCGCCATAACTCCGCAGTACGTGTAGTCACAACAAAGCCGAGGGGTGCGTTGAATACAGCTCGTCGAACTCTATCTCCAGTATAAAGGACAACTCTCTATCCCCCTGCGTTTGGACGGGAGAGGCCGGCAAAGTTTCAAAAAATGGTCATTTTGACCTTCCAAAAGAGACTTTTTTCTACACAAGGGAAACGAAGCGGCTCAGAGACCCGCCCTTTTAACTGTAGCATCCCCGCATCCTTCCTAGTAATCAGCGCTAATATCCGGAAAATCCGCCGCACTTTTTTCTAGCCTTAATTTTTGGGTACCTGAAATATTTGAGTCCCTAATTCCGGAAATAATGGCCATACCGAGGAACGGGATGCGGCCCTGTATTCCCCCTTGACTTACTTCTTACGCGATAGCATCAAAATGGCAATCGCGAACACTTTCTGATTTTCGAGAAAAAAAGGGTAAGGCATTCCGCCGGCATTCTTTCCGCCATAACTCCGCAGTACGTGTAGTCACAACAAAGCCGAGGGGTGCGTTGAATACAGCTCGTCGAACTCTATCTCCAGTATAAAGGACAACTCTCTATCCCCCTGCGTTTGGACGGGAGAGGCCGGCAAAGTTTCAAAAAATGGTCATTTTGACCTTCCAAAAGAGACTTTTTTCTACACAAGGGAAACGAAGCGGCTCAGAGACCCGCCCTTTTAACTGTAGCATCCCCGCATCCTTCCTAGTAATCAGCGCTAATATCCGGAAAATCCGCCGCACTTTTTTCTAGCCTTAATTTTTGGGTACCTGAAATATTTGAGTCCCTAATTCCGGAAATAATGGCCATACCGAGGACCGGGATGCGGCCCTGTATTCCCCCTTGACTTACTTCTTACGCGATAGCATCAAAATGGCAATCGCGAACACTTTCTGATTTTCGAGAAAAAAAGGGTAAGGGTTTAGACCACCCTTCCGCCGGCATTCTTTCCGCCATAACTCCGCAGTACGTGTGGTCACAACAAAGCCGAGGGATGCGTTGAATACAGCTCGTCGAACTCTATCTCCAGTATAAAGGACAACTCTCTATCCCCCTGCGTTTGGACGGGAGAGGCCGGCAAAGTTTCAAAAAATGGTCATTTTGACCTTCCAAAAGAGACTTTTTTCTACACAAGGGAAACGAAGCGGCTCAGAGACCCGCCCTTTTAACTGTAGCATCCCCGCATCCTTCCTAGTAATCAGCGCTAATATCCGGAAAATCCGCCGCACTTTTTTCTAGCCTTAATTTTTGGGTACCTGAAATATTTGAGTCCCTAATTCCGGAAATAATGGCCATACCGAGGAACGGGATGCGGCCCTGTATTCCCCCTTGACTTACTTCTTACGCGATAGCATCAAAATGGCAATCGCGAACACTTTCTGATTTTCGAGAAAAAAAGGGTAAGGGCTTAGACCACCCTTCCGCCGGCATTCTTTCCGCCATAACTCCGCAGTACGTGTAGTCACAACAAAGCCGAGGGGTGCGTTGAATACAGCTCGTCGAACTCTATCTCCAGTATAAAGGACAACTCTCTATCCCCCTGCGTTTGGACGGGAGAGGCCGGCAAAGTTTCAAAAAATGGTCATTTTGACCTTCCAAAAGAGACTTTTTTCTACACAAGGGAAACGAAGCGGCTCAGAGACCCGCCCTTTTAACTGTAGCATCCCCGCATCCTTCCTAGTAATCAGCGCTAATATCCGGAAAATCCGCCGCACTTTTTTATAGCCTTAATTTTTGGGTACCTGAAATATTTGAGTCCCTAATTCCGGAAATAATGGCCATACCGAGGAACGGGATGCGGCCCTGTATTCCCCCTTGACTTACTTCTTACGCGATAGCATCAAAATGGCAATCGCGAACACTTTCTGATTTTCGAGAAAAAAAGGGTAAGGGTTTAGACCACCCTTCCGCCGGCATTCTTTCCGCCATAACTCCGCAGTACGTGTAGTCTCAACAAAGCCGAGGGGTGCGTTGAATACAGCTCGTCGAACTCTATCTCCAGTATAAAGGACAACTCTCTATCCCCCTGCGTTTGGACGGGAGAGGCCGGCAAAGTTTCAAAAAATGGTCATTTTGACCTTCCAAAAGAGACTTTTTTCTACACAAGGGAAACGAAGCGGCTCAGAGACCCGCCCTTTTAACTGTAGCATCCCCGCATCCTTCCTAGTAATCAGCGCTAATATCCGGAAAATCCGCCGCACTTTTTTCTAGCCTTAATTTTTGGGTACCTGAAATATTTGAGTCCCTAATTCCGGAAATAATGGCCATACCGAGGACCGGGATGCGGCCCTGTATTCCCCCTTGACTTACTTCTTACGCGATAGCATCAAAATGGCAATCGCGAACACTTTCTGATTTTCGAGAAAAAAAGGGTAAGGGTTTAGACCACCCTTCCGCCGGCATTCTTTCCGCCATAACTCCGCAGTACGTGTGGTCACAACAAAGCCGAGGGATGCGTTGAATACAGCTCGTCGAACTCTATCTCCAGTATAAAGGACAACTCTCTATCCCCCTGCGTTTGGACGGGAGAGGCCGGCAACGTTTCAAAAAATGGTCATTTTGACCTTCCAAAAGAGACTTTTTTCTACACAAGGGAAACGAAGCGGCTCAGAGACCCGCCCTTTTAACTGTAGCATCCCCGCATCCTTCCTAGTAATCAGCGCTAATATCCGGAAAATCCGCCGCACTTTTTTCTAGCCTTAATTTTTGGGTACCTGAAATATTTGAGTCCCTAATTCCGGAAATAATGGCCATACCGAGGAACGGGATGCGGCCCTGTATTCCCCCTTGACTTACTTCTTACGCGATAGCATCAAAATGGCAATCGCGAACACTTTCTGATTTTCGAGAAAAAAAGACCACCCTTCCGCCGGCATTCTTTCCGCCATAACTCCGCAGTACGTGTAGTCACAACAAAGCCGAGGGGTGCGTTGAATACAGCTCGTCGAACTCTATCTCCAGTATAAAGGACAACTCTCTATCCCCCTGCGTTTGGACGGGAGAGGCCGGCAAAGTTTCAAAAAATGGTCATTTTGACCTTCCAAAAGATACTTTTTTCTACACAAGGGAAACGAAGCGGCTCAGAGACCCGCCCTTTTAACTGTAGCATCCCCGCATCCTTCCTAGTAATCAGCGCTAATATCCGGAAAATCCGCCGCACTTTTTTCTAGCCTTAATTTTTGGGTACCTGAAATATTTGAGTCCCTAATTCCGGAAATAATGGCCATACCGAGGAACGGGATGCGGCCCTGTATTCCCCCTTGACTTACTTCTTACGCGATAGCATCAAAATGGCAATCGCGAACACTTTCTGATTTTCGAGAAAAAAAGGGTAAGGGTTTAGACCACCCTTCCGCCGGCATTCTTTCCGCCATAACTCCGCAGTACGTGTAGTCACAACAAAGCCGAGGGGTGCGTTGAATACAGCTCGTCGAACTCTATCTCCAGTATAAAGGACAACTCTCTATCCCCCTGCGTTTGGACGGGAGAGGCCGGCAAAGTTTCAAAAAATGGTCATTTTGACCTTCCAAAAGAGACTTTTTTCTACACAAGGGAAACGAAGCGGCTCAGAGACCCGCCCTTTTAACTGTAGCATCCCCGCATCCTTCCTAGTAATCAGCGCTAATATCCGGAAAATCCGCCGCACTTTTTTCTAGCCTTAATTTTTGGGTACCTGAAATATTTGAGTCCCTAATTCCGGAAATAATGGCCATACCGAGGAACGGGATGCGGCCCTGTATTCCCCCTTGACTTACTTCTTACGCGATAGCATCAAAATGGCAATCGCGAACACTTTCTGATTTTCGAGAAAAAAAGACCACCCTTCCGCCGGCATTCTTTCCGCCATAACTCCGCAGTACGTGTAGTCACAACAAAGCCGAGGGGTGCGTTGAATACAGCTCGTCGAACTCTATCTCCAGTATAAAGGACAACTCTCTATCCCCCTGCGTTTGGACGGGAGAGGCCGGCAAAGTTTCAAAAAATGGTCATTTTGACCTTCCAAAAGAGACTTTTTTCTACACAAGGGAAACGAAGCGGCTCAGAGACCCGCCCTTTTAACTGTAGCATCCCCGCATCCTTCCTAGTAATCAGCGCTAATATCCGGAAAATCCGCCGCACTTTTTTCTAGCCTTAATTTTTGGGTACCTGAAATATTTGAGTCCCTAATTCCGGAAATAATGGCCATACCGAGGAACGGGATGCGGCCCTGTATTCCCCCTTGACTTACTTCTTACGCGATAGCATCAAAATGGCAATCGCGAACACTTTCTGATTTTCGAGAAAAAAAGGGTAAGGGTTTAGACCACCCTTCCGCCGGCATTCTTTCCGCCATAACTCCGCAGTACGTGTAGTCACAACAAAGCCGAGGGGTGCGTTGAATACAGCTCGTCGAACTCTATCTCCAGTATAAAGGACAACTCTCTATCCCCCTGCGTTTGGACGGGAGAGGCCGGCAAAGTTTCAAAAAATGGTCATTTTGACCTTCCAAAAGAGACTTTTTTCTACACAAGGGAAACGAAGCGGCTCAGAGACCCGCCCTTTTAACTGTAGCATCCCCGCATCCTTCCTAGTAATCAGCGCTAATATCCGGAAAATCCGCCGCACTTTTTTCTAGCCTTAATTTTTGGGTACCTGAAATATTTGAGTCCCTAATTCCGGAAATAATGGCCATACCGAGGACCGGGATGCGGCCCTGTATTCCCCCTTGACTTACTTCTTACGCGATAGCATCAAAATGGCAATCGCGAACACTTTCTGATTTTCGAGAAAAAAAGGGTAAGGGTTTAGACCACCCTTCCGCCGGCATTCTTTCCGCCATAACTCCGCAGTACGTGTGGTCACAACAAAGCCGAGGGATGCGTTGAATACAGCTCGTCGAACTCTATCTCCAGTATAAAGGACAACTCTCTATCCCCCTGCGTTTGGACGGGAGAGGCCGGCAAAGTTTCAAAAAATGGTCATTTTGACCTTCCAAAAGAGACTTTTTTCTACACAAGGGAAACGAAGCGGCTCAGAGACCCGCCCTTTTAACTGTAGCATCCCCGCATCCTTCCTAGTAATCAGCGCTAATATCCGGAAAATCCGCCGCACTTTTTTCTAGCCTTAATTTTTGGGTACCTGAAATATTTGAGTCCCTAATTCCGGAAATAATGGCCATACCGAGGAACGGGATGCGGCCCTGTATTCCCCCTTGACTTACTTCTTACGCGATAGCATCAAAATGGCAATCGCGAACACTTTCTGATTTTCGAGAAAAAAAGACCACCCTTCCGCCGGCATTCTTTCCGCCATAACTCCGCAGTACGTGTAGTCACAACAAAGCCGAGGGGTGCGTTGAATACAGCTCGTCGAACTCTATCTCCAGTATAAAGGACAACTCTCTATCCCCCTGCGTTTGGACGGGAGAGGCCGGCAAAGTTTCAAAAAATGGTCATTTTGACCTTCCAAAAGAGACTTTTTTCTACACAAGGGAAACGAAGCGGCTCAGAGACCCGCCCTTTTAACTGTAGCATCCCCGCATCCTTCCTAGTAATCAGCGCTAATATCCGGAAAATCCGCCGCACTTTTTTCTAGCCTTAATTTTTGGGTACCTGAAATATTTGAGTCCCTAATTCCGGAAATAATGGCCATACCGAGGAACGGGATGCGGCCCTGTATTCCCCCTTGACTTACTTCTTACGCGATAGCATCAAAATGGCAATCGCGAACACTTTCTGATTTTCGAGAAAAAAAGGGTAAGGGTTTAGACCACCCTTCCGCCGGCATTCTTTCCGCCATAACTCCGCAGTACGTGTAGTCACAACAAAGCCGAGGGGTGCGTTGAATACAGCTCGTCGAACTCTATCTCCAGTATAAAGGACAACTCTCTATCCCCCTGCGTTTGGACGGGAGAGGCCGGCAAAGTTTCAAAAAATGGTCATTTTGACCTTCCAAAAGAGACTTTTTTCTACACAAGGGAAACGAAGCGGCTCAGAGACCCGCCCTTTTAACTGTAGCATCCCCGCATCCTTCCTAGTAATCAGCGCTAATATCCGGAAAATCCGCCGCACTTTTTTCTAGCCTTAATTTTTGGGTACCTGAAATATTTGAGTCCCTAATTCCGGAAATAATGGCCATACCGAGGACCGGGATGCGGCCCTGTATTCCCCCTTGACTTACTTCTTACGCGATAGCATCAAAATGGCAATCGCGAACACTTTCTGATTTTCGAGAAAAAAAGGGTAAGGGTTTAGACCACCCTTCCGCCGGCATTCTTTCCGCCATAACTCCGCAGTACGTGTGGTCACAACAAAGCCGAGGGATGCGTTGAATACAGCTCGTCGAACTCTATCTCCAGTATAAAGGACAACTCTCTATCCCCCTGCGTTTGGACGGGAGAGGCCGGCAACGTTTCAAAAAATGGTCATTTTGACCTTCCAAAAGAGACTTTTTTCTACACAAGGGAAACGAAGCGGCTCAGAGACCCGCCCTTTTAACTGTAGCATCCCCGCATCCTTCCTAGTAATCAGCGCTAATATCCGGAAAATCCGCCGCACTTTTTTCTAGCCTTAATTTTTGGGTACCTGAAATATTTGAGTCCCTAATTCCGGAAATAATGGCCATACCGAGGAACGGGATGCGGCCCTGTATTCCCCCTTGACTTACTTCTTACGCGATAGCATCAAAATGGCAATCGCGAACACTTTCTGATTTTCGAGAAAAAAAGACCACCCTTCCGCCGGCATTCTTTCCGCCATAACTCCGCAGTACGTGTAGTCACAACAAAGCCGAGGGGTGCGTTGAATACAGCTCGTCGAACTCTATCTCCAGTATAAAGGACAACTCTCTATCCCCCTGCGTTTGGACGGGAGAGGCCGGCAAAGTTTCAAAAAATGGTCATTTTGACCTTCCAAAAGAGACTTTTTTCTACACAAGGGAAACGAAGCGGCTCAGAGACCCGCCCTTATAACTGTAGCATCCCCGCATCCTTCCTAGTAATCAGCGCTAATATCCGGAAAATCCGCCGCACTTTTTTCTAGCCTTAATTTTTGGGTACCTGAAATATTTGAGTCCCTAATTCCGGAAATAATGGCCATACCGAGGAACGGGATGCGGCCCTGTATTCCCCCTTGACTTACTTCTTACGCGATAGCATCAAAATGGCAATCGCGAACACTTTCTGATTTTCGAGAAAAAAAGACCACCCTTCCGCCGGCATTCTTTCCGCCATAACTCCGCAGTACGTGTAGTCACAACAAAGCCGAGGGGTGCGTTGAATACAGCTCGTCGAACTCTATCTCCAGTATAAAGGACAACTCTCTATCCCCCTGCGTTTGGACGGGAGAGGCCGGCAAAGTTTCAAAAAATGGTCATTTTGACCTTCCAAAAGAGACTTTTTTCTACACAAGGGAAACGAAGCGGCTCAGAGACCCGCCCTTTTAACTGTAGCATCCCCGCATCCTTCCTAGTAATCAGCGCTAATATCCGGAAAATCCGCCGCACTTTTTTCTAGCCTTAATTTTTGGGTACCTGAAATATTTGAGTCCCTAATTCCGGAAATAATGGCCATACCGAGGAACGGGATGCGGCCCTGTATTCCCCCTTGACTTACTTCTTACGCGATAGCATCAAAATGGCAATCGCGAACACTTTCTGATTTTCGAGAAAAAAAGGGTAAGGGTTTAGACCACCCTTCCGCCGGCATTCTTTCCGCCATAACTCCGCAGTACGTGTAGTCACAACAAAGCCGAGGGGTGCGTTGAATACAGCTCGTCGAACTCTATCTCCAGTATAAAGGACAACTCTCTATCCCCCTGCGTTTGGACGGGAGAGGCCGGCAAAGTTTCAAAAAATGGTCATTTTGACCTTCCAAAAGAGACTTTTTTCTACACAAGGGAAACGAAGCGGCTCAGAGACCCGCCCTTTTAACTGTAGCATCCCCGCATCCTTCCTAGTAATCAGCGCTAATATCCGGAAAATCCGCCGCACTTTTTTCTAGCCTTAATTTTTGGGTACCTGAAATATTTGAGTCCCTAATTCCGGAAATAATGGCCATACCGAGGAACGGGATGCGGCCCTGTATTCCCCCTTGACTTACTTCTTACGCGATAGCATCAAAATGGCAATCGCGAACACTTTCTGATTTTCGAGAAAAAAAGGGTAAGGGTTTAGACCACCCTTCCGCCGGCATTCTTTCCGCCATAACTCCGCAGTACGTGTAGTCACAACAAAGCCGAGGGGTGCGTTGAATACAGCTCGTCGAACTCTATCTCCAGTATAAAGGACAACTCTCTATCCCCCTGCGTTTGGACGGGAGAGGCCGGCAAAGTTTCAAAAAATGGTCATTTTGACCTTCCAAAAGAGACTTTTTTCTACACAAGGGAAACGAAGCGGCTCAGAGACCCGCCCTTTTAACTGTAGCATCCCCGCATCCTTCCTAGTAATCAGCGCTAATATCCGGAAAATCCGCCGCACTTTTTTCTAGCCTTAATTTTTGGGTACCTGAAATATTTGAGTCCCTAATTCCGGAAATAATGGCCATACCGAGGACCGGGATGCGGCACTGTATTCCCCCTTGACTTACTTCTTACGCGATAGCATCAAAATGGCAATCGCGAACACTTTCTGATTTTCGAGAAAAAAAGACCACCCTTCCGCCGGCATTCTTTCCGCCATAACTCCGCAGTACGTGTGGTCACAACAAAGCCGAGGGATGCGTTGAATACAGCTCGTCGAACTCTATCTCCAGTATAAAGGACAACTCTCTATCCCCCTGCGTTTGGACGGGAGAGGCCGGCAAAGTTTCAAAAAATGGTCATTTTGACCTTCCAAAAGAGACTTTTTTCTACACAAGGGAAACGAAGCGGCTCAGAGACCCGCCCTTTTAACTGTAGCATCCCCGCATCCTTCCTAGTAATCAGCGCTAATATCCGGAAAATCCGTCGCACTTTTTTCTAGCCTTAATTTTTGGGTACCTGAAATATTTGAGTCCCTAATTCCGGAAATAATGGCCATACCGAGGAACGGGATGCGGCCCTGTATTCCCCCTTGACTTACTTCTTACGCGATAGCATCAAAATGGCAATCGCGAACACTTTCTGATTTTCGAGAAAAAAAAGGTAAGGGTTTAGACCACCCTTCAGCCGGCATTCTTTCCGCCATAACTCCGCAGTATGTGTAGTCACAACAAAGCCGAGGGGTGCGTTGAATACAGCTCGTCGAACTCTATCTCCAGTATAAAGGACAACTCTCTATCCCCCTGCGTTTGGACGGGAGAGGCCGGCAAAGTTTCAAAAAATGGTCATTTTGACCTTCCAAAAGAGACTTTTTTCTACACAAGGGAAACGAAGCGGCTCAGAGACCCGCCCTTTTAACTGTAGCATCCCCGCATCCTTCCTAGTAATCAGCGCTAATATCCGGAAAATCCGCCGCACTTTTTTCTAGCCTTAATTTTTGGGTACCTGAAATATTTGAGTCCCTAATTCCGGAAATAATGGCCATACCGAGGAACGGGATGCGGCCCTGTATTCCCCCTTGACTTACTTCTTACGCGATAGCATCAAAATGGCAATCGCGAACACTTTCTGATTTTCGAGAAAAAAAGGGTAAGGGTTTAGACCACCCTTCCGCCGGCATTCTTTCCGCCATAACTCCGCAGTACGTGTAGTCACAACAAAGCCGAGGGGTGCGTTGAATACAGCTCGTCGAACTCTATCTCCAGTATAAAGGACAACTCTCTATCCCCCTGCGTTTGGACGGGAGAGGCCGGCAAAGTTTCAAAAAATGGTCATTTTGACCTTCCAAAAGAGACTTTTTTCTACACAAGGGAAACGAAGCGGCTCAGAGACCCGCCCTTTTAACTGTAGCATCCCCGCATCCTTCCTAGTAATCAGCGCTAATATCCGGAAAATCCGCCGCACTTTTTTCTAGCCTTAATTTTTGGGTACCTGAAATATTTGAGTCCCTAATTCCGGAAATAATGGCCATACCGAGGACCGGGATGCGGCACTGTATTCCCCCTTGACTTACTTCTTACGCGATAGCATCAAAATGGCAATCGCGAACACTTTCTGATTTTCGAGAAAAAAAGGGTAAGGGTTTAGACCACCCTTCCGCCGGCATTCTTTCCGCCATAACTCCGCAGTACGTGTGGTCACAACAAAGCCGAGGGATGCGTTGAATACAGCTCGTCGAACTCTATCTCCAGTATAAAGGACAACTCTCTATCCCCCTGCGTTTGGACGGGAGAGGCCGGCAAAGTTTCAAAAAATGGTCATTTTGACCTTCCAAAAGAGACTTTTTTCTACACAAGGGAAACGAAGCGGCTCAGAGACCCGCCCTTTTAACTGTAGCATCCCCGCATCCTTCCTAGTAATCAGCGCTAATATCCGGAAAATCCGCCGCACTTTTTTCTAGCCTTAATTTTTGGGTACCTGAAATATTTGAGTCCCTAATTCCGGAAATAATGGCCATACCGAGGAACGGGATGCGGCCCTGTATTCCCCCTTGACTTACTTCTTACGCGATAGCATCAAAATGGCAATCGCGAACACTTTCTGATTTTCGAGAAAAAAAGACCACCCTTCCGCCGGCATTCTTTCCGCCATAACTCCGCAGTACGTGTAGTCACAACAAAGCCGAGGGGTGCGTTGAATACAGCTCGTCGAACTCTATCTCCAGTATAAAGGACAACTCTCTATCCCCCTGCGTTTGGACGGGAGAGGCCGGCAAAGTTTCAAAAAATGGTCATTTTGACCTTCCAAAAGAGACTTTTTTCTACACAAGGGAAACGAAGCGGCTCAGAGACCCGCCCTTTTAACTGTAGCATCCCCGCATCCTTCCTAGTAATCAGCGCTAATATCCGGAAAATCCGCCGCACTTTTTTCTAGCCTTAATTTTTGGGTACCTGAAATATTTGAGTCCCTAATTCCGGAAATAATGGCCATACCGAGGACCGGGATGCGGCCCTGTATTCCCCCTTGACTTACTTCTTACGCGATAGCATCAAAATGGCAATCGCGAACACTTTCTGATTTTCGAGAAAAAAAGGGTAAGGGTTTAGACCACCCTTCCGCCGGCATTCTTTCCGCCATAACTCCGCAGTACGTGTGGTCACAACAAAGCCGAGGGATGCGTTGAATACAGCTCGTCGAACTCTATCTCCAGTATAAAGGACAACTCTCTATCCCCCTGCGTTTGGACGGGAGAGGCCGGCAAAGTTTCAAAAAATGGTCATTTTGACCTTCCAAAAGAGACTTTTTTCTACACAAGGGAAACGAAGCGGCTCAGAGACCCGCCCTTTTAACTGTAGCATCCCCGCATCCTTCCTAGTAATCAGCGCTAATATCCGGAAAATCCGCCGCACTTTTTTCTAGCCTTAATTTTTGGGTACCTGAAATATTTGAGTCCCTAATTCCGGAAATAATGGCCATACCGAGGAACGGGATGCGGCCCTGTATTCCCCCTTGACTTACTTCTTACGCGATAGCATCAAAATGGCAATCGCGAACACTTTCTGATTTTCGAGAAAAAAAGACCACCCTTCCGCCGGCATTCTTTCCGCCATAACTCCGCAGTACGTGTAGTCACAACAAAGCCGAGGGGTGCGTTGAATACAGCTCGTCGAACTCTATCTCCAGTATAAAGGACAACTCTCTATCCCCCTGCGTTTGGACGGGAGAGGCCGGCAAAGTTTCAAAAAATGGTCATTTTGACCTTCCAAAAGAGACTTTTTTCTACACAAGGGAAACGAAGCGGCTCAGAGACCCGCCCTTTTAACTGTAGCATCCCCGCATCCTTCCTAGTAATCAGCGCTAATATCCGGAAAATCCGCCGCACTTTTTTCTAGCCTTAATTTTTGGGTACCTGAAATATTTGAGTCCCTAATTCCGGAAATAATGGCCATACCGAGGAACGGGATGCGGCCCTGTATTCCCCCTTGACTTACTTCTTACGCGATAGCATCAAAATGGCAATCGCGAACACTTTCTGATTTTCGAGAAAAAAAGACCACCCTTCCGCCGGCATTCTTTCCGCCATAACTCCGCAGTACGTGTAGTCACAACAAAGCCGAGGGGTGCGTTGAATACAGCTCGTCGAACTCTATCTCCAGTATAAAGGACAACTCTCTATCCCCCTGCGTTTGGACGGGAGAGGCCGGCAAAGTTTCAAAAAATGGTCATTTTGACCTTCCAAAAGAGACTTTTTTCTACACAAGGGAAACGAAGCGGCTCAGAGACCCGCCCTTTTAACTGTAGCATCCCCGCATCCTTCCTAGTAATCAGCGCTAATATCCGGAAAATCCGCCGCACTTTTTTCTAGCCTTAATTTTTGGGTACCTGAAATATTTGAGTCCCTAATTCCGGAAATAATGGCCATACCGAGGAACGGGATGCGGCCCTGTATTCCCCCTTGACTTACTTCTTACGCGATAGCATCAAAATGGCAATCGCGAACACTTTCTGATTTTCGAGAAAAAAAGGGTAAGGGTTTAGACCACCCTTCCGCCGGCATTCTTTCCGCCATAACTCCGCAGTACGTGTGGTCACAACAAAGCCGAGGGGTGCGTTGAATACAGCTCGTCGAACTCTATCTCCAGTATAAAGGACAACTCTCTATCCCCCTGCGTTTGGACGGGAGAGGCCGGCAAAGTTTCAAAAAATGGTCATTTTGACCTTCCAAAAGAGACTTTTTTCTACACAAGGGAAACGAAGCGGCTCAGAGACCCGCCCTTTTAACTGTAGCATCCCCGCATCCTTCCTAGTAATCAGCGCTAATATCCGGATAATCCGCCGCACTTTTTTCTAGCCTTAATTTTTGGGTACCTGAAATATTTGAGTCCCTAATTCCGGAAATAATGGCCATACCGAGGAACGGGATGCGGCCCTGTATTCCCCCTTGACTTACTTCTTACGCGATAGCATCAAAATGGCAATCGCGAACACTTTCTGATTTTCGAGAAAAAAAGACCACCCTTCCGCCGGCATTCTTTCCGCCATAACTCCGCAGTACGTGTAGTCACAACAAAGCCGAGGGGTGCGTTGAATACAGCTCGTCGAACTCTATCTCCAGTATAAAGGACAACTCTCTATCCCCCTGCGTTTGGACGGGAGAGGCCGGCAAAGTTTCAAAAAATGGTCATTTTGACCTTCCAAAAGAGACTTTTTTCTACACAAGGGAAACGAAGCGGCTCAGAGACCCGCCCTTTTAACTGTAGCATCCCCGCATCCTTCCTAGTAATCAGCGCTAATATCCGGAAAATCCGCCGCACTTTTTTCTAGCCTTAATTTTTGGGTACCTGAAATATTTGAGTCCCTAATTCCGGAAATAATGGCCATACCGAGGACCGGGATGCGGCCCTGTATTCCCCCTTGACTTACTTCTTACGCGATAGCATCAAAATGGCAATCGCGAACACTTTCTGATTTTCGAGAAAAAAAGACCACCCTTCCGCCGGCATTCTTTCCGCCATAACTCCGCAGTACGTGTGGTCACAACAAAGCCGAGGGGTGCGTTGAATACAGCTCGTCGAACTCTATCTCCAGTATAAAGGACAACTCTCTATCCCCCTGCGTTTGGACGGGAGAGGCCGGCAAAGTTTCAAAAAATGGTCATTTTGACCTTCCAAAAGAGACTTTTTTCTACACAAGGGAAACGAAGCGGCTCAGAGACCCGCCCTTTTAACTGTAGCATCCCCGCATCCTTCCTAGTAATCAGCGCTAATATCCGGAAAATCCGCCGCACTTTTTTCTAGCCTTAATTTTTGGGTACCTGAAATATTTGAGTCCCTAATTCCGGAAATAATGGCCATACCGAGGAACGGGATGCGGCCCTGTATTCCCCCTTGACTTACTTCTTACGCGATAGCATCAAAATGGCAATCGCGAACACTTTCTGATTTTCGAGAAAAAAAAGGTAAGGGTTTAGACCACCCTTCCGCCGGCATTCTTTCCGCCATAACTCCGCAGTACGTGTGGTCACAACAAAGCCGAGGGGTGCGTTGAATACAGCTCGTCGAACTCTATCTCCAGTATAAAGGACAACTCTCTATCCCCCTGCGTTTGGATGGGAGAGGCCGGCAAAGTTTCAAAAAATGGTCATTTTGACTTTCCAAAAGAGACTTTTTTCTACACAAGGGAAACGAAGCGGCTCAGAGACCCGCCCTTTTAACTGTAGCATCCCCGCATCCTTCCTAGTAATCAGCGCTAATATCCGGATAATCCGCCGCACTTTTTTCTAGCCTTAATTTTTGGGTACCTGAAATATTTGAGTCCCTAATTCCGGAAATAATGGCCATACCGAGGAACGGGATGCGGCCCTGTATTCCCCCTTGACTTACTTCTTACGCGATAGCATCAAAATGGCAATCGCGAACACTTTCTGATTTTCGAGAAAAAAAGGGTAAGGGTTTAGACCACCCTTCCGCCGGCATTCTTTCCGCCATAACTCCGCAGTACGTGTAGTCACAACAAAGCCGAGGGGTGCGTTGAATACAGCTCGTCGAACTCTATCTCCAGTATAAAGGACAACTCTCTATCCCCCTGCGTTTGGACGGGAGAGGCCGGCAAAGTTTCAAAAAATGGTCATTTTGACCTTCCAAAAGAGACTTTTTTCTACACAAGGGAAACGAAGCGGCTCAGAGACCCGCCCTTTTAACTGTAGCATCCCCGCATCCTTCCTAGTAATCAGCGCTAATATCCGGAAAATCCGCCGCACTTTTTTCTAGCCTTAATTTTTGGGTACCTGAAATATTTGAGTCCCTAATTCCGGAAATAATGGCCATACCGAGGACCGGGATGCGGCCCTGTATTCCCCCTTGACTTACTTCTTACGCGATAGCATCAAAATGGCAATCGCGAACACTTTCTGATTTTCGAGAAAAAAAGGGTAAGGGTTTAGACCACCCTTCCGCCGGCATTCTTTCCGCCATAACTCCGCAGTACGTGTGGTCACAACAAAGCCGAGGGATGCGTTGAATACAGCTCGTCGAACTCTATCTCCAGTATAAAGGACAACTCTCTATCCCCCTGCGTTTGGACGGGAGAGGCCGGCAAAGTTTCAAAAAATGGTCATTTTGACCTTCCAAAAGAGACTTTTTTCTACACAAGGGAAACGAAGCGGCTCAGAGACCCGCCCTTTTAACTGTAGCATCCCCGCATCCTTCCTAGTAATCAGCGCTAATATCCGGAAAATCCGCCGCACTTTTTTCTAGCCTTAATTTTTGGGTACCTGAAATATTTGAGTCCCTAATTCCGGAAATAATGGCCATACCGAGGAACGGGATGCGGCCCTGTATTCCCCCTTGACTTACTTCTTACGCGATAGCATCAAAATGGCAATCGCGAACACTTTCTGATTTTCGAGAAAAAAAGGGTAAGGGTTTAGACCACCCTTCCGCCGGCATTCTTTCCGCCATAACTCCGCAGTACGTGTGGTCACAACAAAGCCGAGGGATGCGTTGAATACAGCTCGTCGAACTCTATCTCCAGTATAAAGGACAACTCTCTATCCCCCTGCGTTTGGACGGGAGAGGCCGGCAAAGTTTCAAAAAATGGTCATTTTGACCTTCCAAAAGAGACTTTTTTCTACACAAGGGAAACGAAGCGGCTCAGAGACCCGCCCTTTTAACTGTAGCATCCCCGCATCCTTCCTAGTAATCAGCGCTAATATCCGGAAAATCCGTCGCACTTTTTTCTAGCCTTAATTTTTGGGTACCTGAAATATTTGAGTCCCTAATTCCGGAAATAATGGCCATACCGAGGAACGGGATGCGGCCCTGTATTCCCCCTTGACTTACTTCTTACGCGATAGCATCAAAATGGCAATCGCGAACACTTTCTGATTTTCGAGAAAAAAAGGGTAAGGGTTTAGACCACCCTTCAGCCGGCATTCTTTCCGCCATAACTCCGCAGTACGTGTAGTCACAACAAAGCCGAGGGGTGCGTTGAATACAGCTCGTCGAACTCTATCTCCAGTATAAAGGACAACTCTCTATCCCCCTGCGTTTGGACGGGAGAGGCCGGCAAAGTTTCAAAAAATGGTCATTTTGACCTTCCAAAAGAGACTTTTTTCTACACAAGGGAAACGAAGCGGCTCAGAGACCCGCCCTTTTAACTGTAGCATCCCCGCATCCTTCCTAGTAATCAGCGCTAATATCCGGAAAATCCGCCGCACTTTTTTCTAGCCTTAATTTTTGGGTACCTGAAATATTTGAGTCCCTAATTCCGGAAATAATGGCCATACCGAGGAACGGGATGCGGCCCTGTATTCCCCCTTGACTTACTTCTTACGCGATAGCATCAAAATGGCAATCGCGAACACTTTCTGATTTTCGAGAAAAAAAGGGTAAGGGTTTAGACCACCCTTCCGCCGGCATTCTTTCCGCCATAACTCCGCAGTACGTGTAGTCACAACAAAGCCGAGGGGTGCGTTGAATACAGCTCGTCGAACTCTATCTCCAGTATAAAGGACAACTCTCTATCCCCCTGCGTTTGGACGGGAGAGGCCGGCAAAGTTTCAAAAAATGGTCATTTTGACCTTCCAAAAGAGACTTTTTTCTACACAAGGGAAACGAAGCGGCTCAGAGACCCGCCCTTTTAACTGTAGCATCCCCGCATCCTTCCTAGTAATCAGCGCTAATATCCGGAAAATCCGCCGCACTTTTTTCTAGCCTTAATTTTTGGGTACCTGAAATATTTGAGTCCCTAATTCCGGAAATAATGGCCATACCGAGGACCGGGATGCGGCCCTGTATTCCCCCTTGACTTACTTCTTACGCGATAGCATCAAAATGGCAATCGCGAACACTTTCTGATTTTCGAGAAAAAAAGGGTAAGGGTTTAGACCACCCTTCCGCCGGCATTCTTTCCGCCATAACTCCGCAGTACGTGTGGTCACAACAAAGCCGAGGGATGCGTTGAATACAGCTCGTCGAACTCTATCTCCAGTATAAAGGACAACTCTCTATCCCCCTGCGTTTGGACGGGAGAGGCCGGCAAAGTTTCAAAAAATGGTCATTTTGACCTTCCAAAAGAGACTTTTTTCTACACAAGGGAAACGAAGCGGCTCAGAGACCCGCCCTTTTAACTGTAGCATCCCCGCATCCTTCCTAGTAATCAGCGCTAATATCCGGAAAATCCGCCGCACTTTTTTCTAGCCTTAATTTTTGGGTACCTGAAATATTTGAGTCCCTAATTCCGGAAATAATGGCCATACCGAGGAACGGGATGCGGCCCTGTATTCCCCCTTGACTTACTTCTTACGCGATAGCATCAAAATGGCAATCGCGAACACTTTCTGATTTTCGAGAAAAAAAGACCACCCTTCCGCCGGCATTCTTTCCGCCATAACTCCGCAGTACGTGTAGTCACAACAAAGCCGAGGGGTGCGTTGAATACAGCTCGTCGAACTCTATCTCCAGTATAAAGGACAACTCTCTATCCCCCTGCGTTTGGACGGGAGAGGCCGGCAAAGTTTCAAAAAATGGTCATTTTGACCTTCCAAAAGAGACTTTTTTCTACACAAGGGAAACGAAGCGGCTCAGAGACCCGCCCTTTTAACTGTAGCATCCCCGCATCCTTCCTAGTAATCAGCGCTAATATCCGGAAAATCCGCCGCACTTTTTTCTAGCCTTAATTTTTGGGTACCTGAAATATTTGAGTCCCTAATTCCGGAAATAATGGCCATACCGAGGAACGGGATGCGGCCCTGTATTCCCCCTTGACTTACTTCTTACGCGATAGCATCAAAATGGCAATCGCGAACACTTTCTGATTTTCGAGAAAAAAAGGGTAAGGGTTTAGACCACCCTTCCGCCGGCATTCTTTCCGCCATAACTCCGCAGTACGTGTAGTCACAACAAAGCCGAGGGGTGCGTTGAATACAGCTCGTCGAACTCTATCTCCAGTATAAAGGACAACTTTCTATCCCCCTGCGTTTGGACGGGAGAGGCCGGCAAAGTTTCAAAAAATGGTCATTTTGACCTTCCAAAAGAGACTTTTTTCTACACAAGGGAAACGAAGCGGCTCAGAGACCCGCCCTTTTAACTGTAGCATCCCCGCATCCTTCCTAGTAATCAGCGCTAATATCCGGAAAATCCGCCGCACTTTTTTCTAGCCTTAATTTTTGGGTACCTGAAATATTTGAGTCCCTAATTCCGGAAATAATGGCCATACCGAGGACCGGGATGCGGCCCTGTATTCCCCCTTGACTTACTTCTTACGCGATAGCATCAAAATGGCAATCGCGAACACTTTCTGATTTTCGAGAAAAAAAGGGTAAGGGTTTAGACCACCCTTCCGCCGGCATTCTTTCCGCCATAACTCCGCAGTACGTGTGGTCACAACAAAGCCGAGGGATGCGATGAATACAGCTCGTCGAACTCTATCTCCAGTATAAAGGACAACTCTCTATCCCCCTGCGTTTGGACGGGAGAGGCCGGCAACGTTTCAAAAAATGGTCATTTTGACCTTCCAAAAGAGACTTTTTTCTACACAAGGGAAACGAAGCGGCTCAGAGACCCGCCCTTTTAACTGTAGCATCCCCGCATCCTTCCTAGTAATCAGCGCTAATATCCGGAAAATCCGCCGCACTTTTTTCTAGCCTTAATTTTTGGGTACCTGAAATATTTGAGTCCCTAATTCCGGAAATAATGGCCATACCGAGGAACGGGATGCGGCCCTGTATTCCCCCTTGACTTACTTCTTACGCGATAGCATCAAAATGGCAATCGCGAACACTTTCTGATTTTCGAGAAAAAAAGACCACCCTTCCGCCGGCATTCTTTCCGCCATAACTCCGCAGTACGTGTAGTCACAACAAAGCCGAGGGGTGCGTTGAATACAGCTCGTCGAACTCTATCTCCAGTATAAAGGACAACTCTCTATCCCCCTGCGTTTGGACGGGAGAGGCCGGCAAAGTTTCAAAAAATGGTCATTTTGACCTTCCAAAAGAGACTTTTTTCTACACAAGGGAAACGAAGCGGCTCAGAGACCCGCCCTTTTAACTGTAGCATCCCCGCATCCTTCCTAGTAATCAGCGCTAATATCCGGAAAATCCGCCGCACTTTTTTCTAGCCTTAATTTTTGGGTACCTGAAATATTTGAGTCCCTAATTCCGGAAATAATGGCCATACCGAGGAACGGGATGCGGCCCTGTATTCCCCCTTGACTTACTTCTTACGCGATAGCATCAAAATGGCAATCGCGAACACTTTCTGATTTTCGAGAAAAAAAGGGTAAGGGTTTAGACCACCCTTCCGCCGGCATTCTTTCCGCCATAACTCCGCAGTACGTGTAGTCACAACAAAGCCGAGGGGTGCGTTGAATACAGCTCGTCGAACTCTATCTCCAGTATAAAGGACAACTCTCTATCCCCCTGCGTTTGGACGGGAGAGGCCGGCAAAGTTTCAAAAAATGGTCATTTTGACCTTCCAAAAGAGACTTTTTTCTACACAAGGGAAACGAAGCGGCTCAGAGACCCGCCCTTTTAACTGTAGCATCCCCGCATCCTTCCTAGTAATCAGCGCTAATATCCGGAAAATCCGCCGCACTTTTTTCTAGCCTTAATTTTTGGGTACCTGAAATATTTGAGTCCCTAATTCCGGAAATAATGGCCATACCGAGGAACGGGATGCGGCCCTGTATTCCCCCTTGACTTACTTCTTACGCGATAGCATCAAAATGGCAATCGCGAACACTTTCTGATTTTCGAGAAAAAAAGACCACCCTTCCGCCGGCATTCTTTCCGCCATAACTCCGCAGTACGTGTAGTCACAACAAAGCCGAGGGGTGCGTTGAATACAGCTCGTCGAACTCTATCTCCAGTATAAAGGACAACTCTCTATCCCCCTGCGTTTGGACGGGAGAGGCCGGCAAAGTTTCAAAAAATGGTCATTTTGACCTTCCAAAAGAGACTTTTTTCTACACAAGGGAAACGAAGCGGCTCAGAGACCCGCCCTTTTAACTGTAGCATCCCCGCATCCTTCCTAGTAATCAGCGCTAATATCCGGAAAATCCGCCGCACTTTTTTCTAGCCTTAATTTTTGGGTACCTGAAATATTTGAGTCCCTAATTCCGGAAATAATGGCCATACCGAGGAACGGGATGCGGCCCTGTATTCCCCCTTGACTTACTTCTTACGCGATAGCATCAAAATGGCAATCGCGAACACTTTCTGATTTTCGAGAAAAAAAGGGTAAGGGTTTAGACCACCCTTCCGCCGGCATTCTTTCCGCCATAACTCCGCAGTACGTGTAGTCACAACAAAGCCGAGGGGTGCGTTGAATACAGCTCGTCGAACTCTATCTCCAGTATAAAGGACAACTCTCTATCCCCCTGCGTTTGGACGGGAGAGGCCGGCAAAGTTTCAAAAAATGGTCATTTTGACCTTCCAAAAGAGACTTTTTTCTACACAAGGGAAACGAAGCGGCTCAGAGACCCGCCCTTTTAACTGTAGCATCCCCGCATCCTTCCTAGTAATCAGCGCTAATATCCGGAAAATCCGCCGCACTTTTTTCTAGCCTTAATTTTTGGGTACCTGAAATATTTGAGTCCCTAATTCCGGAAATAATGGCCATACCGAGGACCGGGATGCGGCCCTGTATTCCCCCTTGACTTACTTCTTACGCGATAGCATCAAAATGGCAATCGCGAACACTTTCTGATTTTCGAGAAAAAAAGGGTAAGGGTTTAGACCACCCTTCCGCCGGCATTCTTTCCGCCATAACTCCGCAGTACGTGTGGTCACAACAAAGCCGAGGGATGCGTTGAATACAGCTCGTCGAACTCTATCTCCAGTATAAAGGACAACTCTCTATCCCCCTGCGTTTGGACGGGAGAGGCCGGCAAAGTTTCAAAAAATGGTCATTTTGACCTTCCAAAAGAGACTTTTTTCTACACAAGGGAAACGAAGCGGCTCAGAGACCCGCCCTTTTAACTGTAGCATCCCCGCATCCTTCCTAGTAATCAGCGCTAATATCCGGAAAATCCGTCGCACTTTTTTCTAGCCTTAATTTTTGGGTACCTGAAATATTTGAGTCCCTAATTCCGGAAATAATGGCCATACCGAGGAACGGGATGCGGCCCTGTATTCCCCCTTGACTTACTTCTTACGCGATAGCATCAAAATGGCAATCGCGAACACTTTCTGATTTTCGAGAAAAAAAGGGTAAGGGTTTAGACCACCCTTCAGCCGGCATTCTTTCCGCCATAACTCCGCAGTACGTGTAGTCACAACAAAGCCGAGGGGTGCGTTGAATACAGCTCGTCGAACTCTATCTCCAGTATAAAGGACAACTCTCTATCCCCCTGCGTTTGGACGGGAGAGGCCGGCAAAGTTTCAAAAAATGGTCATTTTGACCTTCCAAAAGAGACTTTTTTCTACACAAGGGAAACGAAGCGGCTCAGAGACCCGCCCTTTTAACTGTAGCATCCCCGCATCCTTCCTAGTAATCAGCGCTAATATCCGGAAAATCCGCCGCACTTTTTTCTAGCCTTAATTTTTGGGTACCTGAAATATTTGAGTCCCTAATTCCGGAAATAATGGCCATACCGAGGAACGGGATGCGGCCCTGTATTCCCCCTTGACTTACTTCTTACGCGATAGCATCAAAATGGCAATCGCGAACACTTTCTCATTTTCGAGAAAAAAAGACCACCCTTCCGCCGGCATTCTTTCCGCCATAACTCCGCAGTACGTGTAGTCACAACAAAGCCGAGGGGTGCGTTGAATACAGCTCGTCGAACTCTATCTCCAGTATAAAGGACAACTCTCTATCCCCCTGCGTTTGGACGGGAGAGGCCGGCAAAGTTTCAAAAAATGGTCATTTTGACCTTCCAAAAGAGACTTTTTTCTACACAAGGGAAACGAAGCGGCTCAGAGACCCGCCCTTTTAACTGTAGCATCCCCGCATCCTTCCTAGTAATCAGCGCTAATATCCGGAAAATCCGCCGCACTTTTTTCTAGCCTTAATTTTTGGGTACCTGAAATATTTGAGTCCCTAATTCCGGAAATAATGGCCATACCGAGGAACGGGATGCGGCCCTGTATTCCCCCTTGACTTACTTCTTACGCGATAGCATCAAAATGGCAATCGCGAACACTTTCTGATTTTCGAGAAAAAAAGGGTAAGGGTTTAGACCACCCTTCCGCCGGCATTCTTTCCGCCATAACTCCGCAGTACGTGTAGTCACAACAAAGCCGAGGGGTGCGTTGAATACAGCTCGTCGAACTCTATCTCCAGTATAAAGGACAACTCTCTATCCCCCTGCGTTTGGACGGGAGAGGCCGGCAAAGTTTCAAAAAATGGTCATTTTGACCTTCCAAAAGAGACTTTTTTCTACACAAGGGAAACGAAGCGGCTCAGAGACCCGCCCTTTTAACTGTAGCATCCCCGCATCCTTCCTAGTAATCAGCGCTAATATCCGGAAAATCCGCCGCACTTTTTTCTAGCCTTAATTTTTGGGTACCTGAAATATTTGAGTCCCTAATTCCGGAAATAATGGCCATACCGAGGAACGGGATGCGGCCCTGTATTCCCCCTTGACTTACTTCTTACGCGATAGCATCAAAATGGCAATCGCGAACACTTTCTGATTTTCGAGAAAAAAAGACCACCCTTCCGCCGGCATTCTTTCCGCCATAACTCCGCAGTACGTGTAGTCACAACAAAGCCGAGGGGTGCGTTGAATACAGCTCGTCGAACTCTATCTCCAGTATAAAGGACAACTCTCTATCCCCCTGCGTTTGGACGGGAGAGGCCGGCAAAGTTTCAAAAAATGGTCATTTTGACCTTCCAAAAGAGACTTTTTTCTACACAAGGGAAACGAAGCGGCTCAGAGACCCGCCCTTTTAACTGTAGCATCCCCGCATCCTTCCTAGTAATCAGCGCTAATATCCGGAAAATCCGCCGCACTTTTTTCTAGCCTTAATTTTTGGGTACCTGAAATATTTGAGTCCCTAATTCCGGAAATAATGGCCATACCGAGGAACGGGATGCGGCCCTGTATTCCCCCTTGACTTACTTCTTACGCGATAGCATCAAAATGGCAATCGCGAACACTTTCTGATTTTCGAGAAAAAAAGGGTAAGGGTTTAGACCACCCTTCCGCCGGCATTCTTTCCGCCATAACTCCGCAGTACGTGTAGTCACAACAAAGCCGAGGGGTGCGTTGAATACAGCTCGTCGAACTCTATCTCCAGTATAAAGGACAACTCTCTATCCCCCTGCGTTTGGACGGGAGAGGCCGGCAAAGTTTCAAAAAATGGTCATTTTGACCTTCCAAAAGAGACTTTTTTCTACACAAGGGAAACGAAGCGGCTCAGAGACCCGCCCTTTTAACTGTAGCATCCCCGCATCCTTCCTAGTAATCAGCGCTAATATCCGGAAAATCCGCCGCACTTTTTTCTAGCCTTAATTTTTGGGTACCTGAAATATTTGAGTCCCTAATTCCGGAAATAATGGCCATACCGAGGACCGGGATGCGGCCCTGTATTCCCCCTTGACTTACTTCTTACGCGATAGCATCAAAATGGCAATCGCGAACACTTTCTGATTTTCGAGAAAAAAAGGGTAAGGGTTTAGACCACCCTTCCGCCGGCATTCTTTCCGCCATAACTCCGCAGTACGTGTGGTCACAACAAAGCCGAGGGATGCGTTGAATACAGCTCGTCGAACTCTATCTCCAGTATAAAGGACAACTCTCTATCCCCCTGCGTTTGGACGGGAGAGGCCGGCAAAGTTTCAAAAAATGGTCATTTTGACCTTCCAAAAGAGACTTTTTTCTACACAAGGGAAACGAAGCGGCTCAGAGACCCGCCCTTTTAACTGTAGCATCCCCGCATCCTTCCTAGTAATCAGCGCTAATATCCGGAAAATCCGTCGCACTTTTTTCTAGCCTTAATTTTTGGGTACCTGAAATATTTGAGTCCCTAATTCCGGAAATAATGGCCATACCGAGGAACGGGATGCGGCCCTGTATTCCCCCTTGACTTACTTCTTACGCGATAGCATCAAAATGGCAATCGCGAACACTTTCTGATTTTCGAGAAAAAAAGGGTAAGGGTTTAGACCACCCTTCAGCCGGCAATCTTTCCGCCATAACTCCGCAGTACGTGTAGTCACAACAAAGCCGAGGGGTGCGTTGAATACAGCTCGTCGAACTCTATCTCCAGTATAAAGGACAACTCTCTATCCCCCTGCGTTTGGACGGGAGAGGCCGGCAAAGTTTCAAAAAATGGTCATTTTGACCTTCCAAAAGAGACTTTTTTCTACACAAGGGAAACGAAGCGGCTCAGAGACCCGCCCTTTTAACTGTAGCATCCCCGCATCCTTCCTAGTAATCAGCGCTAATATCCGGAAAATCCGCCGCACTTTTTTCTAGCCTTAATTTTTGGGTACCTGAAATATTTGAGTCCCTAATTCCGGAAATAATGGCCATACCGAGGAACGGGATGCGGCCCTGTATTCCCCCTTGACTTACTTCTTACGCGATAGCATCAAAATGGCAATCGCGAACACTTTCTCATTTTCGAGAAAAAAAGACCACCCTTCCGCCGGCATTCTTTCCGCCATAACTCCGCAGTACGTGTAGTCACAACAAAGCCGAGGGGTGCGTTGAATACAGCTCGTCGAACTCTATCTCCAGTATAAAGGACAACTCTCTATCCCCCTGCGTTTGGACGGGAGAGGCCGGCAAAGTTTCAAAAAATGGTCATTTTGACCTTCCAAAAGAGACTTTTTTCTACACAAGGGAAACGAAGCGGCTCAGAGACCCGCCCTTTTAACTGTAGCATCCCCGCATCCTTCCTAGTAATCAGCGCTAATATCCGGAAAATCCGCCGCACTTTTTTCTAGCCTTAATTTTTGGGTACCTGAAATATTTGAGTCCCTAATTCCGGAAATAATGGCCATACCGAGGAACGGGATGCGGCCCTGTATTCCCCCTTGACTTACTTCTTACGCGATAGCATCAAAATGGCAATCGCGAACACTTTCTGATTTTCGAGAAAAAAAGGGTAAGGATTTAGACCACCCTTCCGCCGGCATTCTTTCCGCCATAACTCCGTCGTACGTGTAGTCACAACAAAGCCGAGGGGTGCGTTGAATACAGCTCGTCGAACTCTATCTCCAGTATAAAGGACAACTCTCTATCCCCCTGCGTTTGGACGGGAGAGGCCGGCAAAGTTTCAAAAAATGGTCATTTTGACCTTCCAAAAGAGACTTTTTTCTACACAAGGGAAACGAAGCGGCTCAGAGACCCGCCCTTTTAACTGTAGCATCCCCGCATCCTTCCTAGTAATCAGCGCTAATATCCGGAAAATCCGCCGCACTTTTTTCTAGCCTTAATTTTTGGGTACCTGAAATATTTGAGTCCCTAATTCCGGAAATAATGGCCATACCGAGGAACGGGATGCGGCCCTGTATTCCCCCTTGACTTACTTCTTACGCGATAGCATCAAAATGGCAATCGCGAACACTTTCTGATTTTCGAGAAAAAAAGGGTAAGGGTTTAGACCACCCTTCAGCCGGCATTCTTTCCGCCATAACTCCGCAGTACGTGTAGTCACAACAAAGCCGAGGGGTGCGTTGAATACAGCTCGTCGAACTCTATCTCCAGTATAAAGGACAACTCTCTATCCCCCTGCGTTTGGACGGGAGAGGCCGGCAAAGTTTCAAAAAATGGTCATTTTGACCTTCCAAAAGAGACTTTTTTCTACACAAGGGAAACGAAGCGGCTCAGAGACCCGCCCTTTTAACTGTAGCATCCCCGCATCCTTCCTAGTAATCAGCGCTAATATCCGGAAAATCCGCCGCACTTTTTTCTAGCCTTAATTTTTGGGTACCTGAAATATTTGAGTCCCTAATTCCGGAAATAATGGCCATACCGAGGAACGGGATGCGGCCCTGTATTCCCCCTTGACTTACTTCTTACGCGATAGCATCAAAATGGCAATCGCGAACACTTTCTGATTTTCGAGAAAAAAAGGGTAAGGGTTTAGACCACCCTTCCGCCGGCATTCTTTCCGCCATAACTCCGCAGTACGTGTGGTCACAACAAAGCCGAGGGATGCGTTGAATACAGCTCGTCGAACTCTATCTCCAGTATAAAGGACAACTCTCTATCCCCCTGCGTTTGGACGGGAGAGGCCGGCAAAGTTTCAAAAAATGGTCATTTTGACCTTCCAAAAGAGACTTTTTTCTACACAAGGGAAACGAAGCGGCTCAGAGACCCGCCCTTTTAACTGTAGCATCCCCGCATCCTTCCTAGTAATCAGCGCTAATATCCGGAAAATCCGTCGCACTTTTTTCTAGCCTTAATTTTTGGGTACCTGAAATATTTGAGTCCCTAATTCCGGAAATAATGGCCATACCGAGGAACGGGATGCGGCCCTGTATTCCCCCTTGACTTACTTCTTACGCGATAGCATCAAAATGGCAATCGCGAACACTTTCTGATTTTCGAGAAAAAAAGGGTAAGGGTTTAGACCACCCTTCAGCCGGCAATCTTTCCGCCATAACTCCGCAGTACGTGTAGTCACAACAAAGCCGAGGGGTGCGTTGAATACAGCTCGTCGAACTCTATCTCCAGTATAAAGGACAACTCTCTATCCCCCTGCGTTTGGACGGGAGAGGCCGGCAAAGTTTCAAAAAATGGTCATTTTGACCTTCCAAAAGAGACTTTTTTCTACACAAGGGAAACGAAGCGGCTCAGAGACCCGCCCTTTTAACTGTAGCATCCCCGCATCCTTCCTAGTAATCAGCGCTAATATCCGGAAAATCCGCCGCACTTTTTTCTAGCCTTAATTTTTGGGTACCTGAAATATTTGAGTCCCTAATTCCGGAAATAATGGCCATACCGAGGAACGGGATGCGGCCCTGTATTCCCCCTTGACTTACTTCTTACGCGATAGCATCAAAATGGCAATCGCGAACACTTTCTCATTTTCGAGAAAAAAAGACCACCCTTCCGCCGGCATTCTTTCCGCCATAACTCCGCAGTACGTGTAGTCACAACAAAGCCGAGGGGTGCGTTGAATACAGCTCGTCGAACTCTATCTCCAGTATAAAGGACAACTCTCTATCCCCCTGCGTTTGGACGGGAGAGGCCGGCAAAGTTTCAAAAAATGGTCATTTTGACCTTCCAAAAGAGACTTTTTTCTACACAAGGGAAACGAAGCGGCTCAGAGACCCGCCCTTTTAACTGTAGCATCCCCGCATCCTTCCTAGTAATCAGCGCTAATATCCGGAAAATCCGCCGCACTTTTTTCTAGCCTTAATTTTTGGGTACCTGAAATATTTGAGTCCCTAATTCCGGAAATAATGGCCATACCGAGGAACGGGATGCGGCCCTGTATTCCCCCTTGACTTACTTCTTACGCGATAGCATCAAAATGGCAATCGCGAACACTTTCTGATTTTCGAGAAAAAAAGGGTAAGGATTTAGACCACCCTTCCGCCGGCATTCTTTCCGCCATAACTCCGTCGTACGTGTAGTCACAACAAAGCCGAGGGGTGCGTTGAATACAGCTCGTCGAACTCTATCTCCAGTATAAAGGACAACTCTCTATCCCCCTGCGTTTGGACGGGAGAGGCCGGCAAAGTTTCAAAAAATGGTCATTTTGACCTTCCAAAAGAGACTTTTTTCTACACAAGGGAAACGAAGCGGCTCAGAGACCCGCCCTTTTAACTGTAGCATCCCCGCATCCTTCCTAGTAATCAGCGCTAATATCCGGAAAATCCGCCGCACTTTTTTCTAGCCTTAATTTTTGGGTACCTGAAATATTTGAGTCCCTAATTCCGGAAATAATGGCCATACCGAGGAACGGGATGCGGCCCTGTATTCCCCCTTGACTTACTTCTTACGCGATAGCATCAAAATGGCAATCGCGAACACTTTCTGATTTTCGAGAAAAAAAGGGTAAGGGTTTAGACCACCCTTCAGCCGGCATTCTTTCCGCCATAACTCCGCAGTACGTGTAGTCACAACAAAGCCGAGGGGTGCGTTGAATACAGCTCGTCGAACTCTATCTCCAGTATAAAGGACAACTCTCTATCCCCCTGCGTTTGGACGGGAGAGGCCGGCAAAGTTTCAAAAAATGGTCATTTTGACCTTCCAAAAGAGACTTTTTTCTACACAAGGGAAACGAAGCGGCTCAGAGACCCGCCCTTTTAACTGTAGCATCCCCGCATCCTTCCTAGTAATCAGCGCTAATATCCGGAAAATCCGCCGCACTTTTTTCTAGCCTTAATTTTTGGGTACCTGAAATATTTGAGTCCCTAATTCCGGAAATAATGGCCATACCGAGGAACGGGATGCGGCCCTGTATTCCCCCTTGACTTACTTCTTACGCGATAGCATCAAAATGGCAATCGCGAACACTTTCTGATTTTCGAGAAAAAAAGACCACCCTTCCGCCGGCATTCTTTCCGCCATAACTCCGCAGTACGTGTAGTCACAACAAAGCCGAGGGGTGCGTTGAATACAGCTCGTCGAACTCTATCTCCAGTATAAAGGACAACTCTCTATCCCCCTGCGTTTGGACGGGAGAGGCCGGCAAAGTTTCAAAAAATGGTCATTTTGACCTTCCAAAAGAGACTTTTTTCTACACAAGGGAAACGAAGCGGCTCAGAGACCCGCCCTTTTAACTGTAGCATCCCCGCATCCTTCCTAGTAATCAGCGCTAATATCCGGAAAATCCGCCGCACTTTTTTCTAGCCTTAATTTTTGGGTACCTGAAATATTTGAGTCCCTAATTCCGGAAATAATGGCCATACCGAGGACCGGGATGCGGCCCTGTATTCCCCCTTGACTTACTTCTTACGCGATAGCATCAAAATGGCAATCGCGAACACTTTCTGATTTTCGAGAAAAAAAGGGTAAGGGTTTAGACCACCCTTCCGCCGGCATTCTTTCCGCCATAACTCCGCAGTACGTGTGGTCACAACAAAGCCGAGGGATGCGTTGAATACAGCTCGTCGAACTCTATCTCCAGTATAAAGGACAACTCTCTATCCCCCTGCGTTTGGACGGGAGAGGCCGGCAAAGTTTCAAAAAATGGTCATTTTGACCTTCCAAAAGAGACTTTTTTCTACACAAGGGAAACGAAGCGGCTCAGAGACCCGCCCTTTTAACTGTAGCATCCCCGCATCCTTCCTAGTAATCAGCGCTAATATCCGGAAAATCCGTCGCACTTTTTTCTAGCCTTAATTTTTGGGTACCTGAAATATTTGAGTCCCTAATTCCGGAAATAATGGCCATACCGAGGAACGGGATGCGGCCCTGTATTCCCCCTTGACTTACTTCTTACGCGATAGCATCAAAATGGCAATCGCGAACACTTTCTGATTTTCGAGAAAAAAAGGGTAAGGGTTTAGACCACCCTTCCGCCGGCATTCTTTCCGCCATAACTCCGCAGTACGTGTAGTCACAACAAAGCCGAGGGGTGCGTTGAATACAGCTCGTCGAACTCTATCTCCAGTATAAAGGACAACTCTCTATCCCCCTGCGTTTGGACGGGAGAGGCCGGCAAAGTTTCAAAAAATGGTCATTTTGACCTTCCAAAAGAGACTTTTTTCTACACAAGGGAAACGAAGCGGCTCAGAGACCCGCCCTTTTAACTGTAGCATCCCCGCATCCTTCCTAGTAATCAGCGCTAATATCCGGAAAATCCGCCGCACTTTTTTCTAGCCTTAATTTTTGGGTACCTGAAATATTTGAGTCCCTAATTCCGGAAATAATGGCCATACCGAGGACCGGGATGCGGCACTGTATTCCCCCTTGACTTACTTCTTACGCGATAGCATCAAAATGGCAATCGCGAACACTTTCTGATTTTCGAGAAAAAAAGGGTAAGGGTTTAGACCACCCTTCCGCCGGCATTCTTTCCGCCATAACTCCGCAGTACGTGTGGTCACAACAAAGCCGAGGGATGCGTTGAATACAGCTCGTCGAACTCTATCTCCAGTATAAAGGACAACTCTCTATCCCCCTGCGTTTGGACGGGAGAGGCCGGCAAAGTTTCAAAAAATGGTCATTTTGACCTTCCAAAAGAGACTTTTTTCTACACAAGGGAAACGAAGCGGCTCAGAGACCCGCCCTTTTAACTGTAGCATCCCCGCATCCTTCCTAGTAATCAGCGCTAATATCCGGAAAATCCGCCGCACTTTTTTCTAGCCTTAATTTTTGGGTACCTGAAATATTTGAATCCCTAATTCCGGAAATAATGGCCATACCGAGGAACGGGATGCGGCCCTGTATTCCCCCTTGACTTACTTCTTACGCGATAGCATCAAAATGGCAATCGCGAACACTTTCTGATTTTCGAGAAAAAAAGGGTAAGGGTTTAGACCACCCTTCAGCCGGCATTCTTTCCGCCATAACTCCGCAGTACGTGTAGTCACAACAAAGCCGAGGGGTGCGTTGAATACAGCTCGTCGAACTCTATCTCCAGAATAAAGGACAACTCTCTATCCCCCTGCGTTTGGACGGGAGAGGCCGGCAAAGTTTCAAAAAATGGTCATTTTGACCTTCCAAAAGAGACTTTTTTCTACACAAGGGAAACGAAGCGGCTCAGAGACCCGCCCTTTTAACTGTAGCATCCCCGCATCCTTCCTAGTAATCAGCGCTAATATCCGGAAAATCCGCCGCACTTTTTTCTAGCCTTAATTTTTGGGTACCTGAAATATTTGAGTCCCTAATTCCGGAAATAATGGCCATACCGAGGAACGGGATGCGGCCCTGTATTCCCCCTTGACTTACTTCTTACGCGATAGCATCAAAATGGCAATCGCGAACACTTTCTGATTTTCGAGAAAAAAAGGGTAAGGGTTTAGACCACCCTTCCGCCGGCATTCTTTCCGCCATAACTCCGCAGTACGTGTAGTCACAACAAAGCCGAGGGGTGCGTTGAATACAGCTCGTCGAACTCTATCTCCAGTATAAAGGACAACTCTCTATCCCCCTGCGTTTGGACGGGAGAGGCCGGCAAAGTTTCAAAAAATGGTCATTTTGACCTTCCAAAAGAGACTTTTTTCTACACAAGGGAAACGAAGCGGCTCAGAGACCCGCCCTTTTAACTGTAGCATCCCCGCATCCTTCCTAGTAATCAGCGCTAATATCCGGAAAATCCGCCGCACTTTTTTCTAGCCTTAATTTTTGGGTACCTGAAATATTTGAGTCCCTAATTCCGGAAATAATGGCCATACCGAGGAACGGGATGCGGCCCTGTATTCCCCCTTGACTTACTTCTTACGCGATAGCATCAAAATGGCAATCGCGAACACTTTCTGATTTTCGAGAAAAAAAGGGTAAGGGTTTAGACCACCCTTCAGCCGGCATTCTTTCCGCCATAACTCCGCAGTACGTGTAGTCACAACAAAGCCGAGGGGTGCGTTGAATACAGCTCGTCGAACTCTATCTCCAGTATAAAGGACAACTCTCTATCCCCCTGCGTTTGGACGGGAGAGGCCGGCAAAGTTTCAAAAAATGGTCATTTTGACCTTCCAAAAGAGACTTTTTTCTACACAAGGGAAACGAAGCGGCTCAGAGACCCGCCCTTTTAACTGTAGCATCCCCGCATCCTTCCTAGTAATCAGCGCTAATATCCGGAAAATCCGCCGCACTTTTTTCTAGCCTTAATTTTTGGGTACCTGAAATATTTGAGTCCCTAATTCCGGAAATAATGGCCATACCGAGGAACGGGATGCGGCCCTGTGTTCCCCCTTGACTTACTTCTTACGCGATAGCATCAAAATGGCAATCGCGAACACTTTCTGATTTTCGAGAAAAAAAGACCACCGTTCCGCCGGCATTCTTTCCGCCATAACTCCGCAGTACGTGTAGTCACAACAAAGCCGAGGGGTGCGTTGAATACAGCTCGTCGAACTCTATCTCCAGTATAAAGGACAACTCTCTATCCCCCTGCGTTTGGACGGGAGAGGCCGGCAAAGTTTCAAAAAATGGTCATTTTGACCTTCCAAAAGAGACTTTTTTCTACACAAGGGAAACGAAGCGGCTCAGAGACCCGCCCTTTTAACTGTAGCATCCCCGCATCCTTCCTAGTAATCAGCGCTAATATCCGGAAAATCCGCCGCACTTTTTTCTAGCCTTAATTTTTGGGTACCTGAAATATTTGAGTCCCTAATTCCGGAAATAATGGCCATACCGAGGACCGGGATGCGGCCCTGTATTCCCCCTTGACTTACTTCTTACGCGATAGCATCAAAATGGCAATCGCGAACACTTTCTGATTTTCGAGAAAAAAAGGGTAAGGGTTTAGACCACCCTTCCGCCGGCATTCTTTCCGCCATAACTCCGCAGTACGTGTGGTCACAACAAAGCCGAGGGATGCGTTGAATACAGCTCGTCGAACTCTATCTCCAGTATAAAGGACAACTCTCTATCCCCCTGCGTTTGGACGGGAGAGGCCGGCAAAGTTTCAAAAAATGGTCATTTTGACCTTCCAAAAGAGACTTTTTTCTACACAAGGGAAACGAAGCGGCTCAGAGACCCGCCCTTTTAACTGTAGCATCCCCGCATCCTTCCTAGTAATCAGCGCTAATATCCGGAAAATCCGCCGCACTTTTTTCTAGCCTTAATTTTTGGGTACCTGAAATATTTGAGTCCCTAATTCCGGAAATAATGGCCATACCGAGGACCGGGATGCGGCCCTGTATTCCCCCTTGACTTACTTCTTACGCGATAGCATCAAAATGGCAATCGCGAACACTTTCTGATTTTCGAGAAAAAAAGGGTAAGGGTTTAGACCACCCTTCCGCCGGCATTCTTTCCGCCATAACTCCGCAGTACGTGTGGTCACAACAAAGCCGAGGGATGCGTTGAATACAGCTCGTCGAACTCTATCTCCAGTATAAAGGACAACTCTCTAACCCCCTGCGTTTGGACGGGAGAGGCCGGCAAAGTTTCAAAAAATGGTCATTTTGACCTTCCAAAAGAGACTTTTTTCTACACAAGGGAAACGAAGCGGCTCAGAGACCCGCCCTTTTAACTGTAGCATCCCCGCATCCTTCCTAGTAATCAGCGCTAATATCCGGAAAATCCGCCGCACTTTTTTCTAGCCTTAATTTTTGGGTACCTGAAATATTTGAGTCCCTAATTCCGGAAATAATGGCCATACCGAGGACCGGGATGCGGCCCTGTATTCCCCCTTGACTTACTTCTTACGCGATAGCATCAAAATGGCAATCGCGAACACTTTCTGATTTTCGAGAAAAAAAGGGTAAGGGTTTAGACCACCCTTCAGCCGGCATTCTTTCCGCCATAACTCCGCAGTACGTGTAGTCACAACAAAGCCGAGGGGTGCGTTGAATACAGCTCGTCGAACTCTATCTCCAGTATAAAGGACAACTCTCTATCCCCCTGCGTTTGGACGGGAGAGGCCGGCAAAGTTTCAAAAAATGGTCATTTTGACCTTCCAAAAGAGACTTTTTTCTACACAAGGGAAACGAAGCGGCTCAGAGACCCGCCCTTTTAACTGTAGCATCCCCGCATCCTTCCTAGTAATCAGCGCTAATATCCGGAAAATCCGCCGCACTTTTTTCTAGCCTTAATTTTTGGGTACCTGAAATATTTGAGTCCCTAATTCCGGAAATAATGGCCATACCGAGGAACGGGATGCGGCCCTGTATTCCCCCTTGACTTACTTCTTACGCGATAGCATCAAAATGGCAATCGCGAACACTTTCTGATTTTCGAGAAAAAAAGGGTAAGGGTTTAGACCACCCTTCCGCCGGCATTCTTTCCGCCATAACTCCGCAGTACGTGTAGTCACAACAAAGCCGAGGGGTGCGTTGAATACAGCTCGTCGAACTCTATCTCCAGTATAAAGGACAACTCTCTATCCCCCTGCGTTTGGACGGGAGAGGCCGGCAAAGTTTCAAAAAATGGTCATTTTGACCTTCCAAAAGAGACTTTTTTCTACACAATGGAAACGAAGCGGCTCAGAGACCCGCCCTTTTAACTGTAGCATCCCCGCATCCTTCCTAGTAATCAGCGCTAATATCCGGAAAATCCGCCGCACTTTTTTCTAGCCTTAATTTTTGGGTACCTGAAATATTTGAGTCCCTAATTCCGGAAATAATGGCCATACCGAGGAACGGGATGCGGCCCTGTATTCCTCCTTGACTTACTTCTTACGCGATAGCATCAAAATGGCAATCGCGAACACTTTCTGATTTTCGAGAAAAAAAGGGTAAGGTAGACCACCCTTCCGCCGGCATTCTTTCCGCCATAACTCCGCAGTACGTGTGGTCACAACAAAGCCGAGGGGTGCGTTGAATACAGCTCGTCGAACTCTATCTCCAGTATAAAGGACAACTCTCTATCCCCCTGCGTTTGGACGGGAGAGGCCGGCAAAGTTTCAAAAAATGGTCATTTTGACCTTCCAAAAGAGACTTTTTTCTACACAAGGGAAACGAAGCGGCTCAGTGACCCGCCCTTTTAACTGTAGCATCCCCGCATCCTTCCTAGTAATCAGCGCTAATATCCGGAAAATCCGCCGCACTTTTTTCTAGCCTTAATTTTTGGGTACCTGAAATATTTGAGTCCCTAATTCCGGAAATAATGGCCATACCGAGGAACGGGATGCGGCCCTGTATTCCCCCTTGACTTACTTCTTACGCGATAGCATCAAAATGGCAATCGCGAACACTTTCTGATTTTCGAGAAAAAAAGGGTAAGGGTTTAGACCACCCATCCGCCGGTATTCTTTCCGCCATAACTCCGCAGTACGTGTAGTCACAACAAAGCCGAGGGGTGCTTTGAATACAGCTCGTCGAACTCTATCTCCAGTATAAAGGACAACTCTCTATCCCCCTGCGTTTGGACGGGAGAGGCCGGCAAAGTTTCAAAAAATGATCATTTTGACCTTCCAAAAGAGACTTTTTTCTACACTTGGGAAACGAAGCGGCTCAGAGACCCGCCCTTTTAACTGTAGCATCCCCGCATCCTTCCTAGTAATCAGCGCTAATATCCGGAAAATCCGCCGCACTTTTTTCTAACCTTAATTTTTGGGTACCTGAAATATTTGAGTCCCTAATTCCGGAAATAATGGCCATACCGAGGAACGGGATGCGGCCCTGTATTCCCCCTTGACTTACTTCTTACGCGATAGCATCAAAATGGCAATCGCGAACACTTTCTGATTTTCGAGAAAAAAAGGGTAAGGGTTTAGACCACCCTTCCGCCGGCATTCTTTCCGCCATAACTCCGCAGTACGTGTGGTCACAACAAAGCCGAGGGATGCGTTGAATACAGCTCGTCGAACTCTATCTCCAGTATAAAGGACAACTCTCTATCCCCCTGCGTTTGGACGGGAGAGGCCGGCAAAGTTTCAAAAAATGGTCATTTTGACCTTCCAAAAGAGACTTTTTTCTACACAACGGAAACGAAGCGGCTCAGAGACCCGCCCTTTTAACTGTAGCATCCCCGCATCCTTCCTAGTAATCAGCGCTAATATCCGGAAAATCCGCCGCACTTTTTTCTAGCCTTAATTTTTGGGTACCTGAAATATTTGAGTCCCTAATTCCGGAAATAATGGCCATACCGAGGAACGGGATGCGGCCCTGTATTCCCCCTTGACTTACTTCTTACGCGATAGCATCAAAATGGCAATCGCGAACACTTTCTGATTTTCGAGAAAAAAAGGGTAAGGGCTTAGACCACCCTTCCGCCGGCATTCTTTCCGCCATAACTCCGCAGTACGTGTGGACACAACAAAGCCGAGGGGTGCGTTGAATACAGCTCGTCGAACTCTATCTCCAGTATAAAGGACAACTCTCTATCCCCCTGCGTTTGGACGGGAGAGGCCGGCAAAGTTTCAAAAAATGGTCATTTTGACCTTCCAAAAGAGACTTTTTTCTACACAAGGGAAACGAAGCGGCTCAGTGACCCGCCCTTTTAACTGTAGCATCCCCGCATCCTTCCTAGTAATCAGCGCTAATATCCGGAAAATCCGCCGCACTTTTTTCTAGCCTTAATTTTTGGGTACCTGAAATATTTGAGTCCCTAATTCCGGAAATAATGGCCATACCGAGGAACGGGATGCGGCCCTGTATTCCCCCTTGACTTACTTCTTACGCGATAGCATCAAAATGGCAATCGCGAACACTTTCTGATTTTCGAGAAAAAAAGGGTAAGGGTTTAGACCACCCATCCGCCGGGATTCTTTCCGCCATAACTCCGCAGTACGTGTAGTCACAACAAAGCCGAGGGGTGCTTTGAATACAGCTCGTCGAACTCTATCTCCAGTATAAAGGACAACTCTCTATCCCCTGCGTTTGGACGGGAGAGGCCGGCAAAGTTTCAAAAAATGGTCATTTTGACCTTCCAAAAGGGACTTTTTTCTACACAAGGGAAACGAAGCGGCTCAGAGACCCGCCCTTTTAACTGTAGCATCCCCGCATCCTTCCTAGTAATCAGCGCTAATATCCGGAAAATCCGCCGCACTTTTTTCTAGCCTTAATTTTTGGGTACCTGAAATATTTGAGTCCCTAATTCCGGAAATAATGGCCATACCGAGGAACGGGATGCGGCCCTGTATTCCCCCTTGACTTACTTCTTACGCGATAGCATCAAAATGGCAATCGCGAACACTTTCTGATTTTCGAGAAAAAAAGGGTAAGGGCTTAGACCACCCTTCCGCCGGCATTCTTTCCGCCATAACTCCGCAGTACGTGTAGTCACAACAAAGCCGAGGGGTGCGTTGAATACAGCTCGTCGAACTCTATCTCCAGTATAAAGGACAACTCTCTATCCCCCTGCGTTTGGACGGGAGAGGCCGGCAAAGTTTCAAAAAATGGTCATTTTGACCTTCCAAAAGAGACTTTTTTCTACACAATGGAAACGAAGCGGCTCAGAGACCCGCCCTTTTAACTGTAGCATCCCCGCATCCTTCCTAGTAATCAGCGCTAATATCCGGAAAATCCGCCGCACTTTTTTCTAGCCTTAATTTTTGGGTACCTGAAATATTTGAGTCCCTAATTCCGGAAATAATGGCCATACCGAGGAACGGGATGCGGCCCTGTATTCCTCCTTGACTTACTTCTTACGCGATAGCATCAAAATGGCAATCGCGAACACTTTCTGATTTTCGAGAAAAAAAGGGTAAGGTAGACCACCCTTCCGCCGGCATTCTTTCCGCCATAACTCCGCAGTACGTGTGGTCACAACAAAGCCGAGGGGTGCGTTGAATACAGCTCGTCGAACTCTATCTCCAGTATAAAGGACAACTCTCTATCCCCCTGCGTTTGGACGGGAGAGGCCGGCAAAGTTTCAAAAAATGGTCATTTTGACCTTCCAAAAGAGACTTTTTTCTACACAAGGGAAACGAAGCGGCTCAGTGACCCGCCCTTTTAACTGTAGCATCCCCGCATCCTTCCTAGTAATCAGCGCTAATATCCGGAAAATCCGCCGCACTTTTTTCTAGCCTTAATTTTTGGGTACCTGAAATATTTGAGTCCCTAATTCCGGAAATAATGGCCATACCGAGGAACGGGATGCGGCCCTGTATTCCCCCTTGACTTACTTCTTACGCGATAGCATCAAAATGGCAATCGCGAACACTTTCTGATTTTCGAGAAAAAAAGGGTAAGGGTTTAGACCACCCATCCGCCGGTATTCTTTCCGCCATAACTCCGCAGTACGTGTAGTCACAACAAAGCCGAGGGGTGCTTTGAATACAGCTCGTCGAACTCTATCTCCAGTATAAAGGACAACTCTCTATCCCCCTGCGTTTGGACGGGAGAGGCCGGCAAAGTTTCAAAAAATGGTCATTTTGACCTTCCAAAAGAGACTTTTTTCTACACTTGGGAAACGAAGCGGCTCAGAGACCCGCCCTTTTAACTGTAGCATCCCCGCATCCTTCCTAGTAATCAGCGCTAATATCCGGAAAATCCGCCGCACTTTTTTCTAACCTTAATTTTTGGGTACCTGAAATATTTGAGTCCCTAATTCCGGAAATAATGGCCATACCGAGGAACGGGATGCGGCCCTGTATTCCCCCTTGACTTACTTCTTACGCGATAGCATCAAAATGGCAATCGCGAACACTTTCTGATTTTCGAGAAAAAAAGGGTAAGGGTTTAGACCACCCTTCCGCCGGCATTCTTTCCGCCATAACTCCGCAGTACGTGTGGTCACAACAAAGCCGAGGGATGCGTTGAATACAGCTCGTCGAACTCTATCTCCAGTATAAAGGACAACTCTCTATCCCCCTGCGTTTGGACGGGAGAGGCCGGCAAAGTTTCAAAAAATGGTCATTTTGACCTTCCAAAAGAGACTTTTTTCTACACAACGGAAACGAAGCGGCTCAGAGACCCGCCCTTTTAACTGTAGCATCCCCGCATCCTTCCTAGTAATCAGCGCTAATATCCGGAAAATCCGCCGCACTTTTTTCTAGCCTTAATTTTTGGGTACCTGAAATATTTGAGTCCCTAATTCCGGAAATAATGGCCATACCGAGGAACGGGATGCGGCCCTGTATTCCCCCTTGACTTACTTCTTACGCGATAGCATCAAAATGGCAATCGCGAACACTTTCTGATTTTCGAGAAAAAAAGGGTAAGGGCTTAGACCACCCTTCCGCCGGCATTCTTTCCGCCATAACTCCGCAGTACGTGTGGACACAACAAAGCCGAGGGGTGCGTTGAATACAGCTCGTCGAACTCTATCTCCAGTATAAAGGACAACTCTCTATCCCCCTGCGTTTGGACGGGAGAGGCCGGCAAAGTTTCAAAAAATGGTCATTTTGACCTTCCAAAAGAGACTTTTTTCTACACAAGGGAAACGAAGCGGCTCAGTGACCCGCCCTTTTAACTGTAGCATCCCCGCATCCTTCCTAGTAATCAGCGCTAATATCCGGAAAATCCGCCGCACTTTTTTCTAGCCTTAATTTTTGGGTACCTGAAATATTTGAGTCCCTAATTCCGGAAATAATGGCCATACCGAGGAACGGGATGCGGCCCTGTATTCCCCCTTGACTTACTTCTTACGCGATAGCATCAAAATGGCAATCGCGAACACTTTCTGATTTTCGAGAAAAAAAGGGTAAGGGTTTAGACCACCCATCCGCCGGGATTCTTTCCGCCATAACTCCGCAGTACGTGTAGTCACAACAAAGCCGAGGGGTGCTTTGAATACAGCTCGTCGAACTCTATCTCCAGTATAAAGGACAACTCTCTATCCCCTGCGTTTGGACGGGAGAGGCCGGCAAAGTTTCAAAAAATGGTCATTTTGACCTTCCAAAAGGGACTTTTTTCTACACAAGGGAAACGAAGCGGCTCAGAGACCCGCCCTTTTAACTGTAGCATCCCCGCATCCTTCCTAGTAATCAGCGCTAATATCCGGAAAATCCGCCGCACTTTTTTCTAGCCTTAATTTTTGGGTACCTGAAATATTTGAGTCCCTAATTCCGGAAATAATGGCCATACCGAGGAACGGGATGCGGCCCTGTATTCCCCCTTGACTTACTTCTTACGCGATAGCATCAAAATGGCAATCGCGAACACTTTCTGATTTTCGAGAAAAAAAGGGTAAGGGCTTAGACCACCCTTCCGCCGGCATTCTTTCCGCCATAACTCCGCAGTACGTGTAGTCACAACAAAGCCGAGGGGTGCGTTGAATACAGCTCGTCGAACTCTATCTCCAGTATAAAGGACAACTCTCTATCCCCCTGCGTTTGGACGGGAGAGGCCGGCAAAGTTTCAAAAAATGGTCATTTTGACCTTCCAAAAGAGACTTTTTTCTACACAAGGGAAACGAAGCGGCTCAGAGACCCGCCCTTTTAACTGTAGCATCCCCGCATCCTTCCTAGTAATCAGCGCTAATATCCGGAAAATCCGCCGCACTTTTTTCTAGCCTTAATTTTTGGGTACCTGAAATATTTGAGTCCCTAATTCCGGAAATAATGGCCATACCGAGGAACGGGATGCGGCCCTGTATTCCCCCTTGACTTACTTCTTACGCGATAGCATCAAAATGGCAATCGCGAACACTTTCTGATTTTCGAGAAAAAAAGGGTAAGGGTTTAGACCACCCTTCAGCCGGCATTCTTTCCGCCATAACTCCGCAATACGTGTAGTCACAACAAAGCCGAGGGGTGCGTTGAATACAGCTCGTCGAACTCTATCTCCAGTATAAAGGACAACTCTCTATCCCCCTGCGTTTGGACGGGAGAGGCCGGCAAAGTTTCAAAAAATGGTCATTTTGACCTTCCAAAAGAGACTTTTTTCTACACAACGGAAACGAAGCGGCTCAGAGACCCGCCCTTTTAACTGTAGCATCCCCGCATCCTTCCTAGTAATCAGCGCTAATATCCGGAAAATCCGCCGCACTTTTTTCTAGCCTTAATTTTTGGGTACCTGAAATATTTGAGTCCCTAATTCCGGAAATAATGGCCATACCGAGGACCGGGATGCGGCCCTGTATTCCCCCTTGACTTACTTCTTACGCGATAGCATCAAAATGGCAATCGCGAACACTTTCTGATTTTCGAGAAAAAAAGGGTAAGGGTTTAGACCACCCTTCCGCCGGCATTCTTTCCGCCATAACTCCGCAGTACGTGTGGTCACAACAAAGCCGAGGGATGCGTTGAATACAGCTCGTCGAACTCTATCTCCAGTATAAAGGACAACTCTCTATCCCCCTGCGTTTGGACGGGAGAGGCCGGCAAAGTTTCAAAAAATGGTCATTTTGACCTTCCAAAAGAGACTTTTTTCTACACAAGGGAAACGAAGCGGCTCAGAGACCCGCCCTTTTAACTGTAGCATCCCCGCATCCTTCCTAGTAATCAGCGCTAATATCCGGAAAATCCGCCGCACTTTTTTCTAGCCTTAATTTTTGGGTACCTGAAATATTTGAGTCCCTAATTCCGGAAATAATGGCCATACCGAGGAACGGGATGCGGCCCTGTATTCCCCCTTGACTTACTTCTTACGCGATAGCATCAAAATGGCAATCGCGAACACTTTCTGATTTTCGAGAAAAAAAGGGTAAGGGTTTAGACCACCCTTCAGCCGGCATTCTTTCCGCCATAACTCCGCAGTACGTGTAGTCACAACAAAGCCGAGGGGTGCGTTGAATACAGCTCGTCGAACTCTATCTCCAGTATAAAGGACAACTCTCTATCCCCCTGCGTTTGGACGGGAGAGGCCGGCAAAGTTTCAAAAAATGGTCATTTTGACCTTCCAAAAGAGACTTTTTTCTACACAAGGGAAACGAAGCGGCTCAGAGACCCGCCCTTTTAACTGTAGCATCCCCGCATCCTTCCTAGTAATCAGCGCTAATATCCGGAAAATCCGCCGCACTTTTTTCTAGCCTTAATTTTTGGGTACCTGAAATATTTGAGTCCCTAATTCCGGAAATAATGGCCATACCGAGGAACGGGATGCGGCCCTGTATTCCCCCTTGACTTACTTCTTACGCGATAGCATCAAAATGGCAATCGCGAACACTTTCTGATTTTCGAGAAAAAAAGGGTAAGGGTTTAGACCACCCTTCCGCCGGCATTCTTTCCGCCATAACTCCGCAGTACGTGTAGACACAACAAAGCCGAGGGGTGCGTTGAATACAGCTCGTCGAACTCTATCTCCAGTATAAAGGACAACTCTCTATCCCCCTGCGTTTGGACGGGAGAGGCCGGCAAAGTTTCAAAAAATGGTCATTTTGACCTTCCAAAAGAGACTTTTTTCTACACAATGGAAACGAAGCGGCTCAGAGACCCGCCCTTTTAACTGTAGCATCCCCGCATCCTTCCTAGTAATCAGCGCTAATATCCGGAAAATCCGCCGCACTTTTTTCTAGCCTTAATTTTTGGGTACCTGAAATATTTGAGTCCCTAATTCCGGAAATAATGGCCATACCGAGGAACGGGATGCGGCCCTGTATTCCTCCTTGACTTACTTCTTACGCGATAGCATCAAAATGGCAATCGCGAACACTTTCTGATTTTCGAGAAAAAAAGGGTAAGGTAGACCACCCTTCCGCCGGCATTCTTTCCGCCATAACTCCGCAGTACGTGTGGTCACAACAAAGCCGAGGGGTGCGTTGAATACAGCTCGTCGAACTCTATCTCCAGTATAAAGGACAACTCTCTATCCCCCTGCGTTTGGACGGGAGAGGCCGGCAAAGTTTCAAAAAATGGTCATTTTGACCTTCCAAAAGAGACTTTTTTCTACACAAGGGAAACGAAGCGGCTCAGTGACCCGCCCTTTTAACTGTAGCATCCCCGCATCCTTCCTAGTAATCAGCGCTAATATCCGGAAAATCCGCCGCACTTTTTTCTAGCCTTAATTTTTGGGTACCTGAAATATTTGAGTCCCTAATTCCGGAAATAATGGCCATACCGAGGAACGGGATGCGGCCCTGTATTCCCCCTTGACTTACTTCTTACGCGATAGCATCAAAATGGCAATCGCGAACACTTTCTGATTTTCGAGAAAAAAAGGGTAAGGGTTTAGACCACCCATCCGCCGGTATTCTTTCCGCCATAACTCCGCAGTACGTGTAGTCACAACAAAGCCGAGGGGTGCTTTGAATACAGCTCGTCGAACTCTATCTCCAGTATAAAGGACAACTCTCTATCCCCCTGCGTTTGGACGGGAGAGGCCGGCAAAGTTTCAAAAAATGGTCATTTTGACCTTCCAAAAGAGACTTTTTTCTACACAAGGGAAACGAAGCGGCTCAGAGACCCGCCCTTTTAACTGTAGCATCCCCGCATCCTTCCTAGTAATCAGCGCTAATATCCGGAAAATCCGCCGCACTTTTTTCTAACCTTAATTTTTGGGTACCTGAAATATTTGAGTCCCTAATTCCGGAAATAATGGCCATACCGAGGAACGGGATGCGGCCCTGTATTCCCCCTTGACTTACTTCTTACGCGATAGCATCAAAATGGCAATCGCGAACACTTTCTGATTTTCGAGAAAAAAAGGGTAAGGGTTTAGACCACCCTTCCGCCGGCATTCTTTCCGCCATAACTCCGCAGTACGTGTGGTCACAACAAAGCCGAGGGATGCGTTGAATACAGCTCGTCGAACTCTATCTCCAGTATAAAGGACAACTCTCTATCCCCCTGCGTTTGGACGGGAGAGGCCGGCAAAGTTTCAAAAAATGGTCATTTTGACCTTCCAAAAGAGACTTTTTTCTACACAAGGGAAACGAAGCGGCTCAGAGACCCGCCCTTTTAACTGTAGCATCCCCGCATCCTTCCTAGTAATCAGCGCTAATATCCGGAAAATCCGCCGCACTTTTTTCTAGCCTTAATTTTTGGGTACCTGAAATATTTGAGTCCCTAATTCCGGAAATAATGGCCATACCGAGGAACGGGATGCGGCCCTGTATTCCCCCTTGACTTACTTCTTACGCGATAGCATCAAAATGGCAATCGCGAACACTTTCTGATTTTCGAGAAAAAAAGGGTAAGGGCTTAGACCACCCTTCCGCCGGCATTCTTTCCGCCATAACTCCGCAGTACGTGTGGACACAACAAAGCCGAGGGGTGCGTTGAATACAGCTCGTCGAACTCTATCTCCAGTATAAAGGACAACTCTCTATCCCCCTGCGTTTGGACGGGAGAGGCCGGCAAAGTTTCAAAAAATGGTCATTTTGACCTTCCAAAAGAGACTTTTTTCTACACAAGGGAAACGAAGCGGCTCAGTGACCCGCCCTTTTAACTGTAGCATTCCCGCATCCTTCCTAGTAATCAGCGCTAATATCCGGAAAATCCGCCGCACTTTTTTCTAGCCTTAATTTTTGGGTACCTGAAATATTTGAGTCCCTAATTCCGGAAATAATGGCCATACCGAGGAACGGGATGCGGCCCTGTATTCCCCCTTGACTTACTTCTTACGCGATAGCATCAAAATGGCAATCGCGAACACTTTCTGATTTTCGAGAAAAAAAGGGTAAGGGTTTAGACCACCCATCCGCCGGGATTCTTTCCGCCATAACTCCGCAGTACGTGTAGTCACAACAAAGCGGAGGGGTGCTTTGAATACAGCTCGTCGAACTCTATCTCCAGTATAAAGGACAACTCTCTATCCCCTGCGTTTGGACGGGAGAGGCCGGCAAAGTTTCAAAAAATGGTCATTTTGACCTTCCAAAAGGGACTTTTTTCTACACAAGGGAAACGAAGCGGCTCAGAGACCCGCCCTTTTAACTGTAGCATCCCCGCATCCTTCCTAGTAATCAGCGCTAATATCCGGAAAATCCGCCGCACTTTTTTCTAGCCTTAATTTTTGGGTACCTGAAATATTTGAGTCCCTAATTCCGGAAATAATGGCCATACCGAGGAACGGGATGCGGCCCTGTATTCCCCCTTGACTTACTTCTTACGCGATAGCATCAAAATGGCAATCGCGAACACTTTCTGATTTTCGAGAAAAAAAGGGTAAGGGCTTAGACCACCCTTCCGCCGGCATTCTTTCCGCCATAACTCCGCAGTACGTGTAGTCACAACAAAGCCGAGGGGTGCGTTGAATACAGCTCGTCGAACTCTATCTCCAGTATAAAGGACAACTCTCTATCCCCCTGCGTTTGGACGGGAGAGGCCGGCAAAGTTTCAAAAAATGGTCATTTTGACCTTCCAAAAGAGACTTTTTTCTACACAAGGGAAACGAAGCGGCTCAGAGACCCGCCCTTTTAACTGTAGCATCCCCGCATCCTTCCTAGTAATCAGCGCTAATATCCGGAAAATCCGCCGCACTTTTTTCTAGCCTTAATTTTTGGGTACCTGAAATATTTGAGTCCCTAATTCCGGAAATAATGGCCATACCGAGGAACGGGATGCGGCCCTGTATTCCCCCTTGACTTACTTCTTACGCGATAGCATCAAAATGGCAATCGCGAACACTTTCTGATTTTCGAGAAAAAAAGGGTAAGGGTTTAGACCACCCATCCGCCGGGATTCTTTCCGCCATAACTCCGCAGTACGTGTAGTCACAACAAAGCCGAGGGGTGCTTTGAATACAGCTCGTCGAACTCTATCTCCAGTATAAAGGACAACTCTCTATCCCCTGCGTTTGGACGGGAGAGGCCGGCAAAGTTTCAAAAAATGGTCATTTTGACCTTCCAAAAGGGACTTTTTTCTACACAAGGGAAACGAAGCGGCTCAGAGACCCGCCCTTTTAACTGTAGCATCCCCGCATCCTTCCTAGTAATCAGCGCTAATATCCGGAAAATCCGCCGCACTTTTTTCTAGCCTTAATTTTTGGGTACCTGAAATATTTGAGTCCCTAATTCCGGAAATAATGGCCATACCGAGGAACGGGATGCGGCCCTGTATTCCCCCTTGACTTACTTCTTACGCGATAGCATCAAAATGGCAATCGCGAACACTTTCTGATTTTCGAGAAAAAAAGGGTAAGGGTTTAGACCACCCTTCAGCCGGCATTCTTTCCGCCATAACTCCGCAGTACGTGTAGTCACAACAAAGCCGAGGGGTGCGTTGAATACAGCTCGTCGAACTCTATCTCCAGTATAAAGGACAACTCTCTATCCCCCTGCGTTTGGACGGGAGAGGCCGGCAAAGTTTCAAAAAATGGTCATTTTGACCTTCCAAAAGAGACTTTTTTCTACACAACGGAAACGAAGCGGCTCAGAGACCCGCCCTTTTAACTGTAGCATCCCCGCATCCTTCCTAGTAATCAGCGCTAATATCCGGAAAATCCGCCGCACTTTTTTCTAGCCTTAATTTTTGGGTACCTGAAATATTTGAGTCCCTAATTCCGGAAATAATGGCCATACCGAGGACCGGGATGCGGCCCTGTATTCCCCCTTGACTTACTTCTTACGCGATAGCATCAAAATGGCAATCGCGAACACTTTCTGATTTTCGAGAAAAAAAGGGTAAGGGTTTAGACCACCCTTCCGCCGGCATTCTTTCCGCCATAACTCCGCAGTACGTGTGGTCACAACAAAGCCGAGGGATGCGTTGAATACAGCTCGTCGAACTCTATCTCCAGTATAAAGGACAACTCTCTATCCCCCTGCGTTTGGACGGGAGAGGCCGGCAAAGTTTCAAAAAATGGTCATTTTGACCTTCCAAAAGAGACTTTTTTCTACACAAGGGAAACGAAGCGGCTCAGAGACCCGCCCTTTTAACTGTAGCATCCCCGCATCCTTCCTAGTAATCAGCGCTAATATCCGGAAAATCCGCCGCACTTTTTTCTAGCCTTAATTTTTGGGTACCTGAAATATTTGAGTCCCTAATTCCGGAAATAATGGCCATACCGAGGAACGGGATGCGGCCCTGTATTCCCCCTTGACTTACTTCTTACGCGATAGCATCAAAATGGCAATCGCGAACACTTTCTGATTTTCGAGAAAAAAAGGGTAAGGGTTTAGACCACCCTTCAGCCGGCATTCTTTCCGCCATAACTCCGCAGTACGTGTAGTCACAACAAAGCCGAGGGGTGCGTTGAATACAGCTCGTCGAACTCTATCTCCAGTATAAAGGACAACTCTCTATCCCCCTGCGTTTGGACGGGAGAGGCCGGCAAAGTTTCAAAAAATGGTCATTTTGACCTTCCAAAAGAGACTTTTTTCTACACAAGGGAAACGAAGCGGCTCAGAGACCCGCCCTTTTAACTGTAGCATCCCCGCATCCTTCCTAGTAATCAGCGCTAATATCCGGAAAATCCGCCGCACTTTTTTCTAGCCTTAATTTTTGGGTACCTGAAATATTTGAGTCCCTAATTCCGGAAATAATGGCCATACCGAGGAACGGGATGCGGCCCTGTATTCCCCCTTGACTTACTTCTTACGCGATAGCATCAAAATGGCAATCGCGAACACTTTCTGATTTTCGAGAAAAAAAGGGTAAGGGTTTAGACCACCCATCCGCCGGTATTCTTTCCGCCATAACTCCGCAGTACGTGTAGTCACAACAAAGCCGAGGGGTGCTTTGAATACAGCTCGTCGAACTCTATCTCCAGTATAAAGGACAACTCTCTATCCCCCTGCGTTTGGACGGGAGAGGCCGGCAAAGTTTCAAAAAATGGTCATTTTGACCTTCCAAAAGAGACTTTTTTCTACACAAGGGAAACGAAGCGGCTCAGAGACCCGCCCTTTTAACTGTAGCATCCCCGCATCCTTCCTAGTAATCAGCGCTAATATCCGGAAAATCCGCCGCACTTTTTTCTAGCCTTAATTTTTGGGTACCTGAAATATTTGAGTCCCTAATTCCGGAAATAATGGCCATACCGAGGAACGGGATGCGGCCCTGTATTCCCCCTTGACTTACTTCTTACGCGATAGCATCAAAATGGCAATCGCGAACACTTTCTGATTTTCGAGAAAAAAAGGGTAAGGGTTTAGACCACCCTTCCGCCGGCATTCTTTCCGCCATAACTCCGCAGTACGTGTGGTCACAACAAAGCCGAGGGATGCGTTGAATACAGCTCGTCGAACTCTATCTCCAGTATAAAGGACAACTCTCTATCCCCCTGCGTTTGGACGGGAGAGGCCGGCAAAGTTTCAAAAAATGGTCATTTTGACCTTCCAAAAGAGACTTTTTTCTACACAAGGGAAACGAAGCGGCTCAGAGACCCGCCCTTTTAACTGTAGCATCCCCGCATCCTTCCTAGTAATCAGCGCTAATATCCGGAAAATCCGCCGCACTTTTTTCTAGCCTTAATTTTTGGGTACCTGAAATATTTGAGTCCCTAATTCCGGAAATAATGGCCATACCGAGGAACGGGATGCGGCCCTGTATTCCCCCTTGACTTACTTCTTACGCGATAGCATCAAAATGGCAATCGCGAACACTTTCTGATTTTCGAGAAAAAAAGGGTAAGGGCTTAGACCACCCTTCCGCCGGCATTCTTTCCGCCATAACTCCGCAGTACGTGTGGACACAACAAAGCCGAGGGGTGCGTTGAATACAGCTCGTCGAACTCTATCTCCAGTATAAAGGACAACTCTCTATCCCCCTGCGTTTGGACGGGAGAGGCCGGCAAAGTTTCAAAAAATGGTCATTTTGACCTTCCAAAAGAGACTTTTTTCTACACAAGGGAAACGAAGCGGCTCAGTGACCCGCCCTTTTAACTGTAGCATCCCCGCATCCTTCCTAGTAATCAGCGCTAATATCCGGAAAATCCGCCGCACTTTTTTCTAGCCTTAATTTTTGGGTACCTGAAATATTTGAGTCCCTAATTCCGGAAATAATGGCCATACCGAGGAACGGGATGCGGCCCTGTATTCCCCCTTGACTTACTTCTTACGCGATAGCATCAAAATGGCAATCGCGAACACTTTCTGATTTTCGAGAAAAAAAGGGTAAGGGTTTAGACCACCCATCCGCCGGGATTCTTTCCGCCATAACTCCGCAGTACGTGTAGTCACAACAAAGCGGAGGGGTGCTTTGAATACAGCTCGTCGAACTCTATCTCCAGTATAAAGGACAACTCTCTATCCCCTGCGTTTGGACGGGAGAGGCCGGCAAAGTTTCAAAAAATGGTCATTTTGACCTTCCAAAAGGGACTTTTTTCTACACAAGGGAAACGAAGCGGCTCAGAGACCCGCCCTTTTAACTGTAGCATCCCCGCATCCTTCCTAGTAATCAGCGCTAATATCCGGAAAATCCGCCGCACTTTTTTCTAGCCTTAATTTTTGGGTACCTGAAATATTTGAGTCCCTAATTCCGGAAATAATGGCCATACCGAGGAACGGGATGCGGCCCTGTATTCCCCCTTGACTTACTTCTTACGCGATAGCATCAAAATGGCAATCGCGAACACTTTCTGATTTTCGAGAAAAAAAGGGTAAGGGCTTAGACCACCCTTCCGCCGGCATTCTTTCCGCCATAACTCCGCAGTACGTGTAGTCACAACAAAGCCGAGGGGTGCGTTGAATACAGCTCGTCGAACTCTATCTCCAGTATAAAGGACAACTCTCTATCCCCCTGCGTTTGGACGGGAGAGGCCGGCAAAGTTTCAAAAAATGGTCATTTTGACCTTCCAAAAGAGACTTTTTTCTACACAAGGGAAACGAAGCGGCTCAGAGACCCGCCCTTTTAACTGTAGCATCCCCGCATCCTTCCTAGTAATCAGCGCTAATATCCGGAAAATCCGCCGCACTTTTTTCTAGCCTTAATTTTTGGGTACCTGAAATATTTGAGTCCCTAATTCCGGAAATAATGGCCATACCGAGGAACGGGATGCGGCCCTGTATTCCCCCTTGACTTACTTCTTACGCGATAGCATCAAAATGGCAATCGCGAACACTTTCTGATTTTCGAGAAAAAAAGGGTAAGGGTTTAGACCACCCTTCCGCCGGCATTCTTTCCGCCATAACTCCGCAGTACGTGTGGTCACAACAAAGCCGAGGGATGCGTTGAATACAGCTCGTCGAACTCTATCTCCAGTATAAAGGACAACTCTCTATCCCCCTGCGTTTGGACGGGAGAGGCCGGCAAAGTTTCAAAAAATGGTCATTTTGACCTTCCAAAAGAGACTTTTTTCTACACAAGGGAAACGAAGCGGCTCAGAGACCCGCCCTTTTAACTGTAGCATCCCCGCATCCTTCCTAGTAATCAGCGCTAATATCCGGAAAATCCGCCGCACTTTTTTCTAGCCTTAATTTTTGGGTACCTGAAATATTTGAGTCCCTAATTCCGGAAATAATGGCCATACCGAGGAACGGGATGCGGCCCTGTATTCCCCCTTGACTTACTTCTTACGCGATAGCATCAAAATGGCAATCGCGAACACTTTCTGATTTTCGAGAAAAAAAGGGTAAGGGCTTAGACCACCCTTCCGCCGGCATTCTTTCCGCCATAACTCCGCAGTACGTGTGGTCACAACAAAGCCGAGGGGTGCGTTGAATACAGCTCGTCGAACTCTATCTCCAGTATAAAGGACAACTCTCTATCCCCCTGCGTTTGGACGGGAGAGGCCGGCAAAGTTTCAAAAAATGGTCATTTTGACCTTCCAAAAGAGACTTTTTTCTACACAAGGGAAACGAAGCGGCTCAGTGACCCGCCCTTTTAACTGTAGCATCCCCGCATCCTTCCTAGTAATCAGCGCTAATATCCGGAAAATCCGCCGCACTTTTTTCTAGCCTTAATTTTTGGGTACCTGAAATATTTGAGTCCCTAATTCCGGAAATAATGGCCATACCGAGGAACGGGATGCGGCCCTGTATTCCCCCTTGACTTACTTCTTACGCGATAGCATCAAAATGGCAATCGCGAACACTTTCTGATTTTCGAGAAAAAAAGGGTAAGGGTTTAGACCACCCATCCGCCGGGATTCTTTCCGCCATAACTCCGCAGTACGTGTAGTCACAACAAAGCCGAGGGGTGCTTTGAATACAGCTCGTCGAACTCTATCTCCAGTATAAAGGACAACTCTCTATCCCCTGCGTTTGGACGGGAGAGGCCGGCAAAGTTTCAAAAAATGGTCATTTTGACCTTCCAAAAGGGACTTTTTTCTACACAAGGGAAACGAAGCGGCTCAGAGACCCGCCCTTTTAACTGTAGCATCCCCGCATCCTTCCTAGTAATCAGCGCTAATATCCGGAAAATCCGCCGCACTTTTTTCTAGCCTTAATTTTTGGGTACCTGAAATATTTGAGTCCCTAATTCCGGAAATAATGGCCATACCGAGGAACGGGATGCGGCCCTGTATTCCCCCTTGACTTACTTCTTACGCGATAGCATCAAAATGGCAATCGCGAACACTTTCTGATTTTCGAGAAAAAAAGGGTAAGGGTTTAGACCACCCATCCGCCGGCATTCTTTCCGCCATAACTCCGCAGTACGTGTAGTCACAACAAAGCCGAGGGGTGCGTTGAATACAGCTCGTCGAACTCTATCTCCAGTATAAAGGACAACTCTCTATCCCCCTGCGTTTGGACGGGAGAGGCCGGCAAAGTTTCAAAAAATGGTCATTTTGACCTTCCAAAAGAGACTTTTTTCTACACAAGGGAAACGAAGCGGCTCAGAGACCCGCCCTTTTAACTGTAGCATCCCCGCATCCTTCCTAGTAATCAGCGCTAATATCCGGAAAATCCGCCGCACTTTTTTCTAACCTTAATTTTTGGGTACCTGAAATATTTGAGTCCCTAATTCCGGAAATAATGGCCATACCGAGGAACGGGATGCGGCCCTGTATTCCCCCTTGACTTACTTCTTACGCGATAGCATCAAAATGGCAATCGCGAACACTTTCTGATTTTCGAGAAAAAAAGGGTAAGGGTTTAGACCACCCTTCCGCCGGCATTCTTTCCGCCATAACTCCGCAGTACGTGTAGTCACAACAAAGCCGAGGGGTGCGTTGAATACAGCTCGTCGAACTCTATCTCCAGTATAAAGGACAACTCTCTATCCCCCTGCGTTTGGACGGGAGAGGCCGGCAAAGTTTCAAAAAATGGTCATTTTGACCTTCCAAAAGAGACTTTTTTCTACACAATGGAAACGAAGCGGCTCAGAGACCCGCCCTTTTAACTGTAGCATCCCCGCATCCTTCCTAGTAATCAGCGCTAATATCCGGAAAATCCGCCGCACTTTTTTCTAGCCTTAATTTTTGGGTACCTGAAATATTTGAGTCCATAATTCCGGAAATAATGGCCATACCGAGGAACGGGATGCGGCCCTGTATTCCTCCTTGACTTACTTCTTACGCGATAGCATCAAAATGGCAATCGCGAACACTTTCTGATTTTCGAGAAAAAAAGGGTAAGGTAGACCACCCTTCCGCCGGCATTCTTTCCGCCATAACTCCGCAGTACGTGTAGTCACAACAAAGCCGAGGGGTGCGTTGTATACAGCTCGTCGAACTCTATCTCCAGTATAAAGGACAACTCTCTATCCCCCTGAGTTTGGACGGGAGAGGCCGGCAAAGTTTCAAATAATGGTCATTTTGACCTTCCAAAAGAGACTTTTTTCTACACAAGGGAAACGAAGCGGCTCAGAGACCCGCCCTTTTAACTGTAGCATCCCCGCATCCTTCCTAGTAATCTGCGCTAATATCCGGAAAATCCGCCGCACTTTTTTCTAGCCTTAATTTTTGGGTACCTGAAATATTTGAGTCCCTAATTCCGGAAATAATGGCCATACCGAGGAACGGGATGCGGCCCTGTATTCCCCCTTGACTTACTTCTTACGCGATAGCATCAAAATGGCAATCGCGAACACTTTCTGATTTTCGAGAAAAAAAGGGTAAGGGTTTAGACCACCCTTCCGCCGGCATTCTTTCCGCCATAACTCCGCAGTACGTGTAGTCACAACAAAGCCGAGGGGTGCGTTGAATACAGCTCGTCGAACTCTATCTCCAGTATAAAGGACAACTCTCTATCCCCCTGCGTTTGGACGGGAGAGGCCGGCAAATTTTCAAAAAATGGTCATTTTGACCTTCCAGAAGAGACTTTTTTCTACACAAGGGAAACGAAGCGGCTCAGAGACCCGCCCTTTTAACTGTAGCATCCCCGCATCCTTCCTAGTAATCAGCGCTAATATCCGGAAAATCCGCCGCACTATTTTCTAGCCTTAATTTTTGGGTACCTGAAATATTTGAGTCCCTAATTCCGGAAATAATGGCCATACCGAGGAACGGGATGCGGCCCTGTATTCCCCCTTGACTTACTTCTTACGCGATAGCATCAAAATGGCAATCGCGAACACTCTCTGATTTTCGAGAAAAAAAGGGTAAGGGCTTAGACCACCCTTCCGCCGGCATTCTTTCCGCCATAACTCCGCAGTACGTGTAGTCACAACAAAGCCGAGGGGTGCGTTGAATACAGCTCGTCGAACTCTATCTCCAGTATAAAGGACAACTCTCTATCCCCCTGCGTTTGGACGGGAGAGGCCGGCAAATTTTCAAAAAATGGTCATTTTGACCTTCCAGAAGAGACTTTTTTCTACACAAGGGAAACGAAGCGGCTCAGAGACCCGCCCTTTTAACTGTAGCATCCCCGCATCCTTCCTAGTAATCAGCGCTAATATCCGGAAAATCCGCCGCACTATTTTCTAGCCTTAATTTTTGGGTACCTGAAATATTTGAGTCCCTAATTCCGGAAATAATGGCCATACCGAGGAACGGGATGCGGCCCTGTATTCCCCCTTGACTTACTTCTTACGCGATAGCATCAAAATGGCAATCGCGAACACTTTCTGATTTTCGAGAAAAAAAGGGTAAGGGTTTAGACCACCCTTCAGCCGGCATTCTTTCCGCCATAACTCCGCAGTACGTGTAGTCACAACAAAGCCGAGGGGTGCGTTGAATACAGCTCGTCGAACTCTATCTCCAGTATAAAGGACAACTCTCTATCCCCCTGCGTTTGGACGGGAGAGGCCGGCAAAGTTTCAAAAAATGGTCATTTTGACCTTCCAAAAGAGACTTTTTTCTACACAAGGGAAACGAAGCGGCTCAGAGACCCGCCCTTTTAACTGTAGCATCCCCGCATCCTTCCTAGTAATCAGCGCTAATATCCGGAAAATCCGCCGCACTTTTTTCTAGCCTTAATTTTTGGGTACCTGAAATATTTGAGTCCCTAATTCCGGAAATAATGGCCATACCGAGGAACGGGATGCGGCCCTGTATTCCCCCTTGACTTACTTCTTACGCGATAGCATCAAAATGGCAATCGCGAACACTTTCTGTTTTTCGAGAAAAAAACCCTTCCGCCGGCATTCTTTCCGCCATAACTCCGCAGTACGTGTAGTCACAACAAAGCCGAGGGGTGCGTTGAATACAGCTCGTCGAACTCTATCTCCAGTATAAAGGACAACTCTCTATCCCCCTGCGTTTGGACGGGAGAGGCCGGCAAAGTTTCAGAAAATGGTCATTTTGACCTTCCAAAAGAGACTTTTTTCTACACAAGGGAAACGAAGCGGCTCAGAGACCCGCCCTTTTAACTGTAGCATCCCCGCATCCTTCCTAGTAATCAGCGCTAATATCCGGATAATCCGCCGCACTTTTTTCTAGCCTTAATTTTTGGGTACCTGAAATATTTGAGTCCCTAATTCCGGAAATAATGGCCATACCGAGGAACGGGATGCGGCCCTGTATTCCCCCTTGACTTACTTCTTACGCGATAGCATCAAAATGGCAATCGCGAACACTTTCTGTTTTTCGAGAAAAAAAGGGTATGGGTTTAGACCACCCTTCCGCCGGCATTCTTTCCGCCATAACTCCGCAGTACGTGTAGTCACAACAAAGCCGAGGGGTGCGTTGAATACAGCTCGTCGAACTCTATCTCCAGTATAAAGGACAACTCTCTATCCCCCTGCGTTTGGACGGGAGAGGCCGGCAAAGTTTCAGAAAATGGTCATTTTGACCTTCCAAAAGAGACTTTTTTCTACACAAGGGAAACGAAGCGGCTCAGAGACCCGCCCTTTTAACTGTAGCATCCCCGCATCCTTCCTAGTAATCAGCGCTAATATCCGGATAATCCGCCGCACTTTTTTCTAGCCTTAATTTTTGGGTACCTGAAATATTTGAGTCCCTAATTCCGGAAATAATGGCCATACCGAGGAACGGGATGCGGCCCTGTATTCCCCCTTGACTTACTTCTTACGCGATAGCATCAAAATGGCAATCGCGAACACTTTCTGATTTTCGAGAAAAAAAGGGTAAGGGTTTAGACCACCCTTCCGCCGGCATTCTTTCCGCCATAACTCCGCAGTACGTGTAGTCACAACAAAGCCGAGGGGTGCGTTGTATACAGCTCGTCGAACTCTATCTCCAGTATAAAGGACAACTCTCTATCCCCCTGAGTTTGGACGGGAGAGGCCGGCAAAGTTTCAAATAATGGTCATTTTGACCTTCCAAAAGAGACTTTTTTCTACACAAGGGAAACGAAGCGGCTCAGAGACCCGCCCTTTTAACTGTAGCATCCCCGCATCCTTCATAGTCATCTGCGCTAATATCGGGAAAATCCGCCGCACTTTTTTCTAGCCTTAATTTTTGGGTACCTGAAATATTTGAGTCCCTAATTCCGGAAATAATGGCCATACCGAGGAACGGGATGCGGCCCTGTATTCCCCCTTGACTTACTTCTTACGCGATAGCATCAAAATGGCAATCGCGAACACTTTCTGATTTTCGAGAAAAAAAGGGTAAGGGTTTAGACCACCCTTCCGCCGGCATTCTTTCCGCCATAACTCCGCAGTACGTGTGGTCACAACAAAGCCGAGGGGTGCGTTGAATACAGCTCGTCGAACTCTATCTCCAGTATAAAGGACAACTCTCTATCCCCCTGAGTTTGGACGGGAGAGGCCGGCAAAGTTTCAAATAATGGTCATTTTGACCTTCCAAAAGAGACTTTTTTCTACACAAGGGAAACGAAGCGGCTCAGAGACCCGCCCTTTTAACTGTAGCATCCCCGCATCCTTCATAGTCATCTGCGCTAATATCGGGAAAATCCGCCGCACTTTTTTCTAGCCTTAATTTTTGGGTACCTGAAATATTTGAGTCCCTAATTCCGGAAATAATGGCCATACCGAGGAACGGGATGCGGCCCTGTATTCCCCCTTGACTTACTTCTTACGCGATAGCATCAAAATGGCAATCGCGAACACTTTCTGATTTTCGAGAAAAAAAGGGTAAGGGCTTAGACCACCCTTCCGCCGGCATTCTTTCCGCCATAACTCCGCAGTACGTGTAGTCACAACAAAGCCGAGGGGTGCGTTGAATACAGCTCGTCGAACTCTATCTCGAGTATAAAGGACAACTCTCTATCCCCCTGCGTTTGGACGGGAGAGGCCGGCAAAGTTTCAAAAAATGGTCATTTTGACCTTCCAGAAGAGACTTTTTTCTACACAAGGGAAACGAAGCGGCTCAGAGACCCGCCCTTTTAACTGTAGCATCCCCGCATCCTTCCTAGTAATCAGCGCTAATATCCGGAAAATCCGCCGCACTATTTTCTAGCCTTAATTTTTGGGTACCTGAAATATTTGAGTCCCTAATTCCGGAAATAATGGCCATACCGAGGAACGGGATGCGGCCCTGTATTCCCCCTTGACTTACTTCTTACGCGATAGCATCAAAATGGCAATCGCGAACACTTTCTGATTTTCGAGAAAAAAAGGGTAAGGGTTTAGACCACCCTTCCGCCGGCATTCTTTCCGCCATAACTCCGCAGTACGTGTAGTCACAACAAAGCCGAGGGGTGCGTTGTATACAGCTCGTCGAACTCTATCTCCAGTATAAAGGACAACTCTCTATCCCCCTGAGTTTGGACGGGAGAGGCCGGCAAAGTTTCAAATAATGGTCATTTTGACCTTCCAAAAGAGACTTTTTTCTACACAAGGGAAACGAAGCGGCTCAGAGACCCGCCCTTTTAACTGTAGCATCCCCGCATCCTTCCTAGTAATCTGCGCTAATATCCGGAAAATCCGCCGCACTTTTTTCTAGCCTTAATTTTTGGGTACCTGAAATATTTGAGTCCCTAATTCCGGAAATAATGGCCATACCGAGGAACGGGATGCGGCCCTGTATTCCCCCTTGACTTACTTCTTACGCGATAGCATCAAAATGGCAATCGCGAACACTTTCTGATTTTCGAGAAAAAAAGGGTAAGGGTTTAGACCACCCTTCCGCCGGCATTCTTTCCGCCATAACTCCGCAGTACGTGTGGTCACAACAAAGCCGAGGGGTGCGTTGAATACAGCTCGTCGAACTCTATCTCCAGTATAAAGGACAACTCTCTATCCCCCTGAGTTTGGACGGGAGAGGCCGGCAAAATTTCAAATAATGGTCATTTTGACCTTCCAAAAGAGACTTTTTTCTACACAAGGGAAACGAAGCGGCTCAGAGACCCGCCCTTTTAACTGTAGCATCCCCGCATCCTTCCTAGTAATCAGCGCTAATATCCGGAAAATCCGCCGCACTTTTTTCTAGCCTTAATTTTTGGGTACCTGAAATATTTGAGTCCCTAATTCCGGAAATAATGGCCATACCGAGGAACGGGATGCGGCCCTGTATTCCCCCTTGACTTACTTCTTACGCGATAGCATCAAAATGGCAATCGCGAACACTTTCTGATTTTCGAGAAAAAAAGGGTAAGGGTTTAGACCACCCATCCGCCGGCATTCTTTCCGCCATAACTCCGCAGTACGTGTAGTCACAACAAAGCCGAGGGGTGCGTTGAATACAGCTCGTCGAACTCTATCTCCAGTATAAAGGACAACTCTCTATCCCCCTGCGTTTGGACGGGAGAGGCCGGCAAAGTTTCAAAAAATGGTCATTTTGACCTTCCAAAAGAGACTTTTTTCTACACAAGGGAAACGAAGCGGCTCAGAGACCCGCCCTTTTAACTGCAGCATCCCCGCATCCTTCCTAGTAATCAGCGCTAATATCCGGAAAATCCGCCGCACTTTTTTCTAGCCTTAATTTTTGGGTACCTGAAATATTTGAGTCCCTAATTCCGGAAATAATGGCCATACCGAGGAACGGGATGCGGCCCTGTATTCCCCCTTGACTTACTTCTTACGCGATAGCATCAAAATGGCAATCGCGAACACTTTCTGATTTTCGAGAAAAAAAGGGTAAGGGTTTAGACCACCCTTCCGCCGGCATTCTTTCCGCCATAACTCCGCAGTACGTGTGGTCACAACAAAGCCGAGGGGCGCGTTGAATACAGCTCGTCGAACTCTATCTCCAGTATAAAGGACAACTCTCTATCCCCCTGAGTTTGGACGGGAGAGGCCGGCAAAATTTCAAATAATGGTCATTTTGACCTTCCAAAAGAGACTTTTTTCTACACAAGGGAAACGAAGCGGCTCAGAGACCCGCCCTTTTAACTGTAGCATCCCCGCATCCTTCCTAGTAATCTGCGCTAATATCCGGAAAATCCGCCGCACTTTTTTCTAGCCTTAATTTTTGGGTACCTGAAATATTTGAGTCCCTAATTCCGGAAATAATGGCCATACCGAGGAACGGGATGCGGCCCTGTATTCCCCCTTGACTTACTTCTTACGCGATAGCATCAAAATGGCAATCGCGAACACTTTCTGATTTTCGAGAAAAAAAGGGTAAGGGCTTAGACCACCCTTCCGCCGGCATTCTTTCCGCCATAACTCCGCAGTACGTGTAGTCACAACAAAGCCGAGGGGTGCGTTGAATACAGCTCGTCGAACTCTATCTCCAGTATAAAGGACAACTCTCTATCCCCCTGCGTTTGGACGGGAGAGGCCGGCAAAGTTTCAAAAAATGGTCATTTTGACCTTCCAAAAGAGACTTTTTTCTACACAAGGGAAACGAAGCGGCTCAGAGACCCGCCCTTTTAACTGTAGCATCCCCGCATCCTTCCTAGTAATCAGCGCTAATATCCGGAAAATCCGCCGCACTTTTTTCTAGCCTTAATTTTTGGGTACCTGAAATATTTGAGTCCCTAATTCCGGAAATAATGGCCATACCGAGGAACGGGATGCGGCCCTGTATTCCTCCTTGACTTACTTCTTACGCGATAGCATCAAAATGGCAATCGCGAACACTTTCTGATTTTCGAGAAAAAAAGGGTAAGGGTTTAGACCACCCTTCCGCCGGCATTCTTTCCGCCATAACTCCGCAGTACGTGTAGTCACAACAAAGCCGAGGGGTGCGTTGAATACAGCTCGTCGAACTCTATCTCCAGTATAAAGGACAACTCTCTATCCCCCTGCGTTTGGACGGGAGAGGCCGGCAAAGTTTCAAAAAATGGTCATTTTGACCTTCCAAAAGAGACTTTTTTCTACACAAGGGAAACGAAGCGGCTCAGAGACCCGCCCTTTTAACTGTAGCATCCCCGCATCCTTCCTAGTAATCAGCGCTAATATCCGGAAAATCCGCCGCACTTTTTTCTAGCCTTAATTTTTGGGTACCTGAAATATTTGAGTCCCTAATTCCGGAAATAATGGCCATACCGAGGAACGGGATGCGGCCCTGTATTCCCCCTTGACTTACTTCTTACGCGATAGCATCAAAATGGCAATCGCGAACACTTTCTGATTTTCGAGAAAAAAAGGGTAAGGGTTTAGACCACCCTTCCGCCGGCATTCTTTCCGCCATAACTCCGCAGTACGTGTGGTCACAACAAAGCCGAGGGGTGCGTTGAATACAGCTCGTCGAACTCTATCTCCAGTATAAAGGACAACTCTCTATCCCCCTGAGTTTGGACGGGAGAGGCCGGCAAAGTTTCAAAAAATGGTCATTTTGACCTTCCAAAAGAGACTTTTTTCTACACAAGGGAAACGAAGCGGCTCAGAGACCCGCCCTTTTAACTGTAGCATCCCCGCATCCTTCCTAGTAATCAGCGCTAATATCCGGAAAATCCGCCGCACTTTTTTCTAGCCTTAATTTTTGGGTACCTGAAATATTTGAGTCCCTAATTCCGGAAATAATGGCCATACCGAGGAACGGGATGCGGCCCTGTATTCCCCCTTGACTTACTTCTTACGCGATAGCATCAAAATGGCAATCGCGAACACTTTCTGATTTTCGAGAAAAAAAGGGTAAGGGTTTAGACCACCCATCCGCCGGCATTCTTTCCGCCATAACTCCGCAGTACGTGTAGTCACAACAAAGCCGAGGGGTGCGTTGAATACAGCTCGTCGAACTCTATCTCCAGTATAAAGGACAACTCTCTATCCCCTGCGTTTGGACGGGAGAGGCCGGCAAAGTTTCAAAAAATGGTCATTTTGACCTTCCAAAAGAGACTTTTTTCTACACAAGGGAAACGAAGCGGCTCAGAGACCCGCCCTTTTAACTGTAGCATCCCCGCATCCTTCCTAGTAATCAGCGCTAATATCCGGAAAATCTGCCGCACTTTTTTCTAGCCTTAATTTTTGGGTACCTGAAATATTTGAGTCCCTAATTCCGGAAATAATGGCCATACCGAGGAACGGGATGCGGCCCTGTATTCCCCCTTGACTTACTTCTTACGCGATAGCATCAAAATGGCAATCGCGAACACTTTCTGATTTTCGAGAAAAAAAGGGTAAGGGTTTAGACCACCCTTCCGCCGGCATTCTTTCCGCCATAACTCCGCAGTACGTGTGGTCACAACAAAGCCGAGGGGTGCGTTGAATACAGCTCGTCGAACTCTATCTCCAGTATAAAGGACAACTCTCTATCCCCCTGAGTTTGGACGGGAGAGGCCGGCAAAATTTCAAATAATGGTCATTTTGACCTTCCAAAAGAGACTTTTTTCTACACAAGGGAAACGAAGCGGCTCAGAGACCCGCCCTTTTAACTGTAGCATCCCCGCATCCTTCCTAGTAATCTGCGCTAATATCCGGAAAATCCGCCGCACTTTTTTCTAGCCTTAATTTTTGGGTACCTGAAATATTTGAGTCCCTAATTCCGGAAATAATGGCCATACCGAGGAACGGGATGCGGCCCTGTTTTCCCCCTTGACTTACTTCTTACGCGATAGCATCAAAATGGCAATCGCGAACACTTTCTGATTTTCGAGAAAAAAAGGGTAAGGGTTTAGACCACCCTTCCGCCGGCATTCTTTCCGCCATAACTCCGCAGTACGTGTAGTCACAACAAAGCCGAGGGGTGCGTTGAATACAGCTCGTCGAACTCTATCTCCAGTATAAAGGACAACTCTCTATCCCCCTGCGTTTGGACGGGAGAGGCCGGCAAAGTTTCAAAAAATGGTCATTTTGACCTTCCAAAAGAGACTTTTTTCTACACAAGGGAAACGAAGCGGCTCAGAGACCCGCCCTTTTAACTGTAGCATCCCCGCATCCTTCCTAGTAATCAGCGCTAATATCCGGAAAATCCGCCGCACTTTTTTCTAGCCTTAATTTTTGGGTACCTGAAATATTTGAGTCCCTAATTCCGGAAATAATGGCCATACCGAGGAACGGGATGCGGCCCTGTATTCCTCCTTGACTTACTTCTTACGCGATAGCATCAAAATGGCAATCGCGAACACTTTCTGATTTTCGAGAAAAAAAGGGCAAGGGTTTAGACCACCCTTCCGCCGGCATTCTTTCCGCCATAACTCCGCAGTACGTGTGGTCACAACAAAGCCGAGGGGTGCGTTGAATACAGCTCGTCGAACTCTATCTCCAGTATAAAGGACAACTCTCTATCCCCCTGAGTTTGGACGGGAGAGGCCGGCAAAGTTTCAAAAAATGGTCATTTTGACCTTCCAAAAGAGACTTTTTTCTACACAAGGGAAACGAAGCGGCTCAGAGACCCGCCCTTTTAACTGTAGCATCCCCGCATCCTTCCTAGTAATCAGCGCTAATATCCGGAAAATCCGCCGCACTTTTTTCTAGCCTTAATTTTTGGGTACCTGAAATATTTGAGTCCCTAATTCCGGAAATAATGGCCATACCGAGGAACGGGATGCGGCCCTGTATTCCCCCTTGACTTACTTCTTACGCGATAGCATCAAAATGGCAATCGCGAACACTTTCTGATTTTCGAGAAAAAAAGGGTAAGGGTTTAGACCACCCATCCGCCGGCATTCTTTCCGCCATAACTCCGCAGTACGTGTAGTCACAACAAAGCCGAGGGGTGCGTTGAATACAGCTCGTCGAACTCTATCTCCAGTATAAAGGACAACTCTCTATCCCCTGCGTTTGGACGGGAGAAGCCGGCAAAGTTTCAAAAAATGGTCATTTTGACCTTCCAAAAGAGACTTTTTTCTACACAAGGGAAACGAAGCGGCTCGGAGACCCGCCCTTTTAACTGTAGCATCCCCGCATCCTTCCTAGTAATCAGCGCTAATATCCGGAAAATCCGCCGCACTTTTTTCTAGCCTTAATTTTTGGGTACCTGAAATATTTGAGTCCCTAATTCCGGAAATAATGGCCATACCGAGGAACGGGATGCGGCCCTGTATTCCCCCTTGACTTACTTCTTACGCGATAGCATCAAAATGGCAATCGCGAACACTTTCTGATTTTCGAGAAAAAAAGGGTAAGGGCTTAGACCACCCTTCCGCCGGCATTCTTTCCGCCATAACTCCGCAGTACGTGTAGTCACAACAAAGCCGAGGGGTGCGTTGAATACAGCTCGTCGAACTCTATCTCCAGTATAAAGGACAACTCTCTATCCCCCTGCGTTTGGACGGGAGAGGCCGGCAAAGTTTCAAAAAATGGTCATTTTGACCTTCCAAAAGAGACTTTTTTCTACACAAGGGAAACGAAGCGGCTCAGAGACCCGCCCTTTTAACTGTAGCATCCCCGCATCCTTCCTAGTAATCAGCGCTAATATCCGGAAAATCCGCCGCACTTTTTTCTAGCCTTAATTTTTGGGTACCTGAAATATTTGAGTCCCTAATTCCGGAAATAATGGCCATACCGAGGAACGGGATGCGGCCCTGTATTCCCCCTTGACTTACTTCTTACGCGATAGCATCAAAATGGCAATCGCGAACACTTTCTGATTTTCGAGAAAAAAAGGGTAAGGGTTTAGACCACCCTTCCGCCGGCATTCTTTCCGCCATAACTCCGCAGTACGTGTAGTCACAACAAAGCCGAGGGGTGCGTTGAATACAGCTCGTCGAACTCTATCTCCAGTATAAAGGACAACTCTCTATCCCCCTGAGTTTGGACGGGAGAGGCCGGCAAAATTTCAAATAATGGTCATTTTGACCTTCCAAAAGAGACTTTTTTCTACACAAGGGAAACGAAGCGGCTCAGAGACCCGCCCTTTTAACTGTAGCATCCCCGCATCCTTCCTAGTAATCTGCGCTAATATCCGGAAAATCCGCCGCACTTTTTTCTAGCCTTAATTTTTGGGTACCTGAAATATTTGAGTCCCTAATTCCGGAAATAATGGCCATACCGAGGAACGGGATGCGGCCCTGTATTCCCCCTTGACTTACTTCTTACGCGATAGCATCAAAATGGCAATCGCGAACACTTTCTGATTTTCGAGAAAAAAAGGGTAAGGGCTTAGACCACCCTTCCGCCGGCATTCTTTCCGCCATAACTCCGCAGTACGTGTAGTGACAACAAAGCCGAGGGGTGCGTTGAATACAGCTCGTCGAACTCTATCTCCAGTATAAAGGACAACTCTCTATCCACCTGCGTTTGGACGGGAGAGGCCGGCAAAGTTTCAAAAAATGGTCATTTTGACCTTCCAAAAGAGACTTTTTTCTACACAAGGGAAACGAAGCGGCTCAGAGACCCGCCCTTTTAACTGTAGCATCCCCGCATCCTTCCTAGTAATCAGCGCTAATATCCGGAAAATCCGCCGCACTTTTTTCTAGCCTTAATTTTTGGGTACCTGAAATATTTGAGTCCCTAATTCCGGAAATAATGGCCATACCGAGGAACGGGATGCGGCCCTGTATTCCCCCTTGACTTACTTCTTACGCGATAGCATCAAAATGGCAATCGCGAACACTTTCTGATTTTCGAGAAAAAAAGGGTAAGGGTTTAGACCACCCTTCCGCCGGCATTCTTTCCGCCATAACTCCGCAGTACGTGTAGTCACAACAAAGCCGAGGGGTGCGTTGTATACAGCTCGTCGAACTCTATCTCCAGTATAAAGGACAACTCTCTATCCCCCTGAGTTTGGACGGGAGAGGCCGGCAAAGTTTCAAATAATGGTCATTTTGACCTTCCAAAAGAGACTTTTTTCTACACAAGGGAAACGAAGCGGCTCAGAGACCCGCCCTTTTATCTGTAGCATCCCCGCATCCTTCCTAGTCATCTGCGCTAATATCCGGAAAATCCGCCGCACTTTTTTCTAGCCTTAATTTTTGGGTACCTGAAATATTTGAGTCCCTAATTCCGGAAATAATGGCCATACCGAGGAACGGGATGCGGCCCTGTATTCCCCCTTGACTTACTTCTTACGCGATAGCATCAAAATGGCAATCGCGAACACTTTCTGATTTTCGAGAAAAAAAGGGTAAGGGTTTAGACCACCCTTCCGCCGGCATTCTTTCCGCCATAACTCCGCAGTACGTGTAGTCACAACAAAGCCGAGGGGTGCGTTGCATACAGCTCGTCGAACTCTATCTCCAGTATAAAGGACAACTCTCTATCCCCCTGCGTTTGGACGGGAGAGGCCGGCAAAGTTTCAAAAAATGGTCATTTTGACCTTCCAAAAGAGACTTTTTTCTACACAAGGGAAACGAAGCGGCTCAGAGACCCGCCCTTTTAACTGTAGCATCCCCGCATCCTTCCTAGTAATCAGCGCTAATATCCGGAAAATCCGCCGCACTTTTTTCTAGCCTTAATTTTTGGGTACCTGAAATATTTGAGTCCCTAATTCCGGAAATAATGGCCATACCGAGGAACGGGATGCGGCCCTGTATTCCCCCTTGACTTACTTCTTACGCGATAGCGTCAAAATGGCAATCGCGAACACTTTCTGATTTTCGAGAAAAAAAGGGTAAGGGTTTAGACCACCCTTCCGCCGGCATTCTTTCCGCCATAACTCCGCAGTACGTGTGGTCACAACAAAGCCGAGGGGTGCGTTGAATACAGCTCGTCGAACTCTATCTCCAGTATAAAGGACAACTCTCTATCCCCCTGAGTTTGGACGGGAGAGGCCGGCAAAATTTCAAATAATGGTCATTTTGACCTTCCAAAAGAGACTTTTTTCTACACAAGGGAAACGAAGCGGCTCAGAGACCCGCCCTTTTAACTGTAGCATCCCCGCATCCTTCCTAGTAATCTGCGCTAATATCCGGAAAATCCGCCGCACTTTTTTCTAGCCTTAATTTTTGGGTACCTGAAATATTTGAGTCCCTAATTCCGGAAATAATGGCCATACCGAGGAACGGGATGCGGCCCTGTATTCCCCCTTGACTTACTTCTTACGCGATAGCATCAAAATGGCAATCGCGAACACTTTCTGATTTTCGAGAAAAAAAGGGTAAGGGTTTAGACCACCCTTCCGCCGGCATTCTTTCCGCCATAACTCCGCAGTACGTGTGGTCACAACAAAGCCGAGGGGTGCGTTGAATACAGCTCGTCGAACTCTATCTCCAGTATAAAGGACAACTCTCTATCCCCCTGAGTTTGGACGGGAGAGGCCGGCAAAATTTCAAATAATGGTCATTTTGACCTTCCAAAAGAGACTTTTTTCTACACAAGGGAAACGAAGCGGCTCAGAGACCCGCCCTTTTAACTGTAGCATCCCCGCATCCTTCCTAGTAATCTGCGCTAATATCCGGAAAATCCGCCGCACTTTTTTCTAGCCTTAATTTTTGGGTACCTGAAATATTTGAGTCCCTAATTCCGGAAATAATGGCCATACCGAGGAACGGGATGCGGCCCTGTATTCCCCCTTGACTTACTTCTTACGCGATAGCATCAAAATGGCAATCGCGAACACTTTCTGATTTTCGAGAAAAAAAGGGTAAGGGCTTAGACCACCCTTCCGCCGGCATTCTTTCCGCCATAACTCCGCAGTACGTGTAGTCACAACAAAGCCGAGGGGTGCGTTGAATACAGCTCGTCGAACTCTATCTCCAGTATAAAGGACAACTCTCTATCCACCTGCGTTTGGACGGGAGAGGCCGGCAAAGTTTCAAAAAATGGTCATTTTGACCTTCCAAAAGAGACTTTTTTCTACACAAGGGAAACGAAGCGGCTCAGAGACCCGCCCTTTTAACTGTAGCATCCCCGCATCCTTCCTAGTAATCAGCGCTAATATCCGGAAAATCCGCCGCACTTTTTTCTAGCCTTAATTTTTGGGTACCTGAAATATTTGAGTCCCTAATTCCGGAAATAATGGCCATACCGAGGAACGGGATGCGGCCCTGTATTCCCCCTTGACTTACTTCTTACGCGATAGCATCAAAATGGCAATCGCGAACACTTTCTGATTTTCGAGAAAAAAAGGGTAAGGGTTTAGACCACCCTTCCGCCGGCATTCTTTCCGCCATAACTCCGCAGTACGTGTAGTCACAACAAAGCCGAGGGGTGCGTTGAATACAGCTCGTCGAACTCTATCTCCAGTATAAAGGACAACTCTCTATCCCCCTGCGTTTGGACGGGAGAGGCCGGCAAAGTTTCAAAAAATGGTCATTTTGACCTTCCAAAAGAGACTTTTTTCTACACAAGGGAAACGAAGCGGCTCAGAGACCCGCCCTTTTAACTGTAGCATCCCCGCATCCTTCCTAGTAATCAGCGCTAATATCCGGAAAATCCGCCGCACTTTTTTCTAGCCTTAATTTTTGGGTACCTGAAATATTTGAGTCCCTAATTCCGGAAATAATGGCCATACCGAGGAACGGGATGCGGCCCTGTATTCCCCCTTGACTTACTTCTTACGCGATAGCATCAAAATGGCAATCGCGAACACTTTCTGATTTTCGAGAAAAAAAGGGTAAGGGTTTAGACCACCCTTCCGCCGGCATTCTTTCCGCCATAACTCCGCAGTACGTGTGGTCACAACAAAGCCGAGGGGTGCGTTGAATACAGCTCGTCGAACTCTATCTCCAGTATAAAGGACAACTCTCTATCCCCCTGAGTTTGGACGGGAGAGGCCGGCAAAATTTCAAATAATGGTCATTTTGACCTTCCAAAAGAGACTTTTTTCTACACAAGGGAAACGAAGCGGCTCAGAGACCCGCCCTTTTAACTGTAGCATCCCCGCATCCTTCCTAGTAATCTGCGCTAATATCCGGAAAATCCGCCGCACTTTTTTCTAGCCTTAATTTTTGGGTACCTGAAATATTTGAGTCCCTAATTCCGGAAATAATGGCCATACCGAGGAACGGGATGCGGCCCTGTATTCCCCCTTGACTTACTTCTTACGCGATAGCATCAAAATGGCAATCGCGAACACTTTCTGATTTTCGAGAAAAAAAGGGTAAGGGTTTAAGACCACCCTTCCGCCGGCATTCTTTCCGCCATAACTCCGCAGTACGTGTAGTCACAACAAAGCCGAGGGGTGCGTTGAATACAGCTCGTCGAACTCTATCTCCAGTATAAAGGACAACTCTCTATCCCCCTGCGTTTGGACGGGAGAGGCCGGCAAAGTTTCAAAAAATGGTCATTTTGACCTTCCAAAAGAGACTTTTTTCTACACAAGGGAAACGAAGCGGCTCAGAGACCCGCCCTTTTAACTGTAGCATCCCCGCATCCTTCCTAGTAATCAGCGCTAATATCCGGAAAATCCGCCGCACTTTTTTCTAGCCTTAATTTTTGGGTACCTGAAATATTTGAGTCCCTAATTCCGGAAATAATGGCCATACCGAGGAACGGGATGCGGCCCTGTATTCCCCCTTGACTTACTTCTTACGCGATAGCATCAAAATGGCAATCGCGAACACTTTCTGATTTTCGAGAAAAAAAGGGTAAGGGTTTAGACCACCCTTCCGCCGGCATTCTTTCCGCCATAACTCCGCAGTACGTGTAGTCACAACAAAGCCGAGGGGTGCGTTGTATACAGCTCGTCGAACTCTATCTCCAGTATAAAGGACAACTCTCTATCCCCCTGAGTTTGGACGGGAGAGGCCGGCAAAGTTTCAAATAATGGTCATTTTGACCTTCCAAAAGAGACTTTTTTCTACACAAGGGAAACGAAGCGGCTCAGAGACCCGCCCTTTTAACTGTAGCATCCCCGCATCCTTCCTAGTAATCAGCGCTAATATCCGGAAAATCCGCCGCACTTTTTTCTAGCCTTAATTTTTGGGTACCTGAAATATTTGAGTCCCTAATTCCGGAAATAATGGCCATACCGAGGAACGGGATGCGGCCCTGTATTCCCCCTTGACTTACTTCTTACGCGATAGCATCAAAATGGCAATCGCGAACACTTTCTGATTTTCGAGAAAAAAAGGGTAAGGGCTTAGACCACCCTTCCGCCGGCATTCTTTCCGCCATAACTCCGCAGTACGTGTAGTCACAACAAAGCCGAGGGGTGCGTTGAATACAGCTCGTCGAACTCTATCTCCAGTATAAAGGACAACTCTCTATCCCCCTGCGTTTGGACGGGAGAGGCCGGCAAAGTTTCAAAAAATGGTCATTTTGACCTTCCAAAAGAGACTTTTTTCTACACAAGGGAAACGAAGCGGCTCAGAGACCCGCCCTTTTAACTGTAGCATCCCCGCATCCTTCCTAGTAATCAGCGCTAATATCCGGAAAATCCGCCGCACTTTTTTCTAGCCTTAATTTTTGGGTACCTGAAATATTTGAGTCCCTAATTCCGGAAATAATGGCCATACCGAGGAACGGGATGCGGCCCTGTATTCCCCCTTGACTTACTTCTTACGCGATAGCATCAAAATGGCAATCGCGAACACTTTCTGATTTTCGAGAAAAAAAGGGTAAGGGTTTAGACCACCCTTCCGCCGGCATTCTTTCCGCCATAACTCCGCAGTACGTGTAGTCACAACAAAGCCGAGGGGTGCGTTGTATACAGCTCGTCGAACTCTATCTCCAGTATAAAGGACAACTCTCTATCCCCCTGAGTTTGGACGGGAGAGGCCGGCAAATTTTCAAATAATGGTCATTTTGACCTTCCTAAAGAGACTTTTTTCTACACAAGGGAAACGAAGCGGCTCAGAGACCCGCCCTTTTAACTGTAGCATCCCCGCATCCTTCCTAGTAATCTGCGCTAATATCCGGAAAATCCGCCGCACTTTTTTCTAGCTTTAATTTTTGGGTACCTGAAATATTTGAGTCCCTAATTCCGGAAATAATGGCCATACCGAGGAACGGGATGCGGCCCTGTATTCCCCCTTGACTTACTTCTTACGCGATAGCATCAAAATGGCAATCGCGAACACTTTCTGATTTTCGAGAAAAAAAGGGTAAGGGTTTAGACCACCCTTCCGCCGGCATTCTTTCCGCCATAACTCCGCAGTACGTGTAGTCACAACAAAGCCGAGGGGTGCGTTGTATACAGCTCGTCGAACTCTATCTCCAGTATAAAGGACAACTCTCTATCCCCCTGAGTTTGGACGGGAGAGGCCGGCAAAGTTTCAAATAATGGTCATTTTGACCTTCCAAAAGAGACTTTTTTCTACACAAGGGAAACGAAGCGGCTCAGAGACCCGCCCTTTTAACTGTAGCATCCCCGCATCCTTCCTAGTCATCTGCGCTAATATCCGGAAAATCCGCCGCACTTTTTTCTAGCCTTAATTTTTGGGTACCTGAAATATTTGAGTCCCTAATTCCGGAAATAATGGCCATACCGAGGAACGGGATGCGGCCCTGTATTCCCCCTTGACTTACTTCTTACGCGATAGCATCAAAATGGCAATCGCGAACACTTTCTGATTTTCGAGAAAAAAAGGGTAAGGGCTTAGACCACCCTTCCGCCGGCATTCTTTCCGCCATAACTCCGCAGTACGTGTAGTCACAACAAAGCCGAGGGGTGCGTTGAATACAGCTCGTCGAACTCTATCTCCAGTATAAAGGACAACTCTCTATCCCCCTGAGTTTGGACGGGAGAGGCCGGCAAAATTTCAAATAATGGTCATTTTGACCTTCCAAAAGAGACTTTTTTCTACACAAGGGAAACGAAGCGGCTCAGAGACCCGCCCTTTTAACTGTAGCATCCCCGCATCCTTCCTAGTAATCTGCGCTAATATCCGGAAAATCCGCCGCACTTTTTTCTAGCCTTAATTTTTGGGTACCTGAAATATTTGAGTCCCTAATTCCGGAAATAATGGCCATACCGAGGAACGGGATGCGGCCCTGTATTCCCCCTTGACTTACTTCTTACGCGATAGCATCAAAATGGCAATCGCGAACACTTTCTGATTTTCGAGAAAAAAAGGGTAAGGGCTTAGACCACCCTTCCGCCGGCATTCTTTCCGCCATAACTCCGCAGTACGTGTAGTCACAACAAAGCCGAGGGGTGCGTTGAATACAGCTCGTCGAACTCTATCTCCAGTATAAAGGACAACTCTCTATCCACCTGCGTTTGGACGGGAGAGGCCGGCAAAGTTTCAAAAAATGGTCATTTTGACCTTCCAAAAGAGACTTTTTTCTACACAAGGGAAACGAAGCGGCTCAGAGACCCGCCCTTTTAACTGTAGCATCCCCGCATCCTTCCTAGTAATCAGCGCTAATATCCGGAAAATCCGCCGCACTTTTTTCTAGCCTTAATTTTTGGGTACCTGAAATATTTGAGTCCCTAATTCCGGAAATAATGGCCATACCGAGGAACGGGATGCGGCCCTGTATTCCCCCTTGACTTACTTCTTACGCGATAGCATCAAAATGGCAATCGCGAACACTTTCTGATTTTCGAGAAAAAAAGGGTAAGGGTTTAGACCACCCTTCCGCCGGCATTCTTTCCGCCATAACTCCGCAGTACGTGTAGTCACAACAAAGCCGAGGGGTGCGTTGTATACAGCTCGTCGAACTCTATCTCCAGTATAAAGGACAACTCTCTATCCCCCTGAGTTTGGACGGGAGAGGCCGGCAAAGTTTCAAATAATGGTCATTTTGACCTTCCAAAAGAGACTTTTTTCTACACAAGGGAAACGAAGCGGCTCAGAGACCCGCCCTTTTAACTGTAGCATCCCCGCATCCTTCCTAGTCATCTGAGCTAATATCCGGAAAATCCGCCGCACTTTTTTCTAGCCTTAATTTTTGGGTACCTGAAATATTTGAGTCCCTAATTCCGGAAATAATGGCCATACCGAGGAACGGGATGCGGCCCTGTATTCCCCCTTGACTTACTTCTTACGCGATAGCATCAAAATGGCAATCGCGAACACTTTCTGATTTTCGAGAAAAAAAGGGTAAGGGTTTAGACCACCCTTCCGCCGGCATTCTTTCCGCCATAACTCCGCAGTACGTGTAGTCACAACAAAGCCGAGGGGTGCGTTGAATACAGCTCGTCGAACTCTATCTCCAGTATAAAGGACAACTCTCTATCCCCCTGCGTTTGGACGGGAGAGGCCGGCAAAGTTTCAAAAAATGGTCATTTTGACCTTCCAAAAGAGACTTTTTTCTACACAAGGGAAACGAAGCGGCTCAGAGACCCGCCCTTTTAACTGTAGCATCCCCGCATCCTTCCTAGTAATCAGCGCTAATATCCGGAAAATCCGCCGCACTTTTTTCTAGCCTTAATTTTTGGGTACCTGAAATATTTGAGTCCCTAATTCCGGAAATAATGGCCATACCGAGGAACGGGATGCGGCCCTGTATTCCCCCTTGACTTACTTCTTACGCGATAGCATCAAAATGGCAATCGCGAACACTTTCTGATTTTCGAGAAAAAAAGGGTAAGGGTTTAGACCACCCTTCCGCCGGCATTCTTTCCGCCATAACTCCGCAGTACGTGTGGTCACAACAAAGCCGAGGGGTGCGTTGAATACAGCTCGTCGAACTCTATCTCCAGTATAAAGGACAACTCTCTATCCCCCTGAGTTTGGACGGGAGAGGCCGGCAAAATTTCAAATAATGGTCATTTTGACCTTCCAAAAGAGACTTTTTTCTACACAAGGGAAACGAAGCGGCTCAGAGACCCGCCCTTTTAACTGTAGCATCCCCGCATCCTTCCTAGTAATCTGCGCTAATATCCGGAAAATCCGCCGCACTTTTTTCTAGCCTTAATTTTTGGGTACCTGAAATATTTGAGTCCCTAATTCCGGAAATAATGGCCATACCGAGGAACGGGATGCGGCCCTGTATTCCCCCTTGACTTACTTCTTACGCGATAGCATCAAAATGGCAATCGCGAACACTTTCTGATTTTCGAGAAAAAAAGGGTAAGGGTTTAGACCACCCTTCCGCCGGCATTCTTTCCGCCATAACTCCGCAGTACGTGTGGTCACAACAAAGCCGAGGGGTGCGTTGAATACAGCTCGTCGAACTCTATCTCCAGTATAAAGGACAACTCTCTATCCCCCTGAGTTTGGACGGGAGAGGCCGGCAAAATTTCAAATAATGGTCATTTTGACCTTCCAAAAGAGACTTTTTTCTACACAAGGGAAACGAAGCGGCTCAGAGACCCGCCCTTTTAACTGTAGCATCCCCGCATCCTTCCTAGTAATCTGCGCTAATATCCGGAAAATCCGCCGCACTTTTTTCTAGCCTTAATTTTTGGGTACCTGAAATATTTGAGTCCCTAATTCCGGAAATAATGGCCATACCGAGGAACGGGATGCGGCCCTGTATTCCCCCTTGACTTACTTCTTACGCGATAGCATCAAAATGGCAATCGCGAACACTTTCTGATTTTCGAGAAAAAAAGGGTAAGGGTTTAGACCACCCTTCCGCCGGCATTCTTTCCGCCATAACTCCGCAGTACGTGTAGTCACAACAAAGCCGAGGGGTGCGTTGAATACAGCTCGTCGAACTCTATCTCCAGTATAAAGGACAACTCTCTATCCCCCTGCGTTTGGACGGGAGAGGCCGGCAAAGTTTCAAAAAATGGTCATTTTGACCTTCCAAAAGAGACTTTTTTCTACACAAGGGAAACGAAGCGGCTCAGAGACCCGCCCTTTTAACTGTAGCATCCCCGCATCCTTCCTAGTAATCAGCGCTAATATCCGGAAAATCCGCCGCACTTTTTTCTAGCCTTAATTTTTGGGTACCTGAAATATTTGAGTCCCTAATTCCGGAAATAATGGCCATACCGAGGAACGGGATGCGGCCCTGTATTCCCCCTTGACTTACTTCTTACGCGATAGCATCAAAATGGCAATCGCGAACACTTTCTGATTTTCGAGAAAAAAAGGGTAAGGGTTTAGACCACCCTTCCGCCGGCATTCTTTCCGCCATAACTCCGCAGTACGTGTAGTCACAACAAAGCCGAGGGGTGCGTTGTATACAGCTCGTCGAACTCTATCTCCAGTATAAAGGACAACTCTCTATCCCCCTGAGTTTGGACGGGAGAGGCCGGCAAAGTTTCAAATAATGGTCATTTTGACCTTCCAAAAGAGACTTTTTTCTACACAAGGGAAACGAAGCGGCTCAGAGACCCGCCCTTTTAACTGTAGCATCCCCGCATCCTTCCTAGTAATCAGCGCTAATATCCGGAAAATCCGCCGCACTTTTTTCTAGCCTTAATTTTTGGGTACCTGAAATATTTGAGTCCCTAATTCCGGAAATAATGGCCATACCGAGGAACGGGATGCGGCCCTGTATTCCCCCTTGACTTACTTCTTACGCGATAGCATCAAAATGGCAATCGCGAACACTTTCTGATTTTCGAGAAAAAAAGGGTAAGGGCTTAGACCACCCTTCCGCCGGCATTCTTTCCGCCATAACTCCGCAGTACGTGTAGTCACAACAAAGCCGAGGGGTGCGTTGAATACAGCTCGTCGAACTCTATCTCCAGTATAAAGGACAACTCTCTATCCCCCTGAGTTTGGACGGGAGAGGCCGGCAAAGTTTCAAATAATGGTCATTTTGACCTTCCAAAAGAGACTTTTTTCTACACAAGGGAAACGAAGCGGCTCAGAGACCCGCCCTTTTAACTGTAGCATCCCCGCATCCTTCCTAGTCATCTGCGCTAATATCCGGAAAATCCGCCGCACTTTTTTCTAGCCTTAATTTTTGGGTACCTGAAATATTTGAGTCCCTAATTCCGGAAATAATGGCCATACCGAGGAACGGGATGCGGCCCTGTATTCCCCCTTGACTTACTTCTTACGCGATAGCATCAAAATGGCAATCGCGAACACTTTCTGATTTTCGAGAAAAAAAGGGTAAGGGTTTAGACCACCCTTCCGCCGGCATTCTTTCCGCCATAACTCCGCAGTACGTGTAGTCACAACAAAGCCGAGGGGTGCGTTGAATACAGCTCGTCGAACTCTATCTCCAGTATAAAGGACAACTCTCTATCCCCCTGCGTTTGGACGGGAGAGGCCGGCAAAGTTTCAAAAAATGGTCATTTTGACCTTCCAAAAGAGACTTTTTTCTACACAAGGGAAACGAAGCGGCTCAGAGACCCGCCCTTTTAACTGTAGCATCCCCGCATCCTTCCTAGTAATCAGCGCTAATATCCGGAAAATCCGCCGCACTTTTTTCTAGCCTTAATTTTTGGGTACCTGAAATATTTGAGTCCCTAATTCCGGAAATAATGGCCATACCGAGGAACGGGATGCGGCCCTGTATTCCCCCTTGACTTACTTCTTACGCGATAGCATCAAAATGGCAATCGCGAACACTTTCTGATTTTCGAGAAAAAAAGGGTAAGGGTTTAGACCACCCTTCCGCCGGCATTCTTTCCGCCATAACTCCGCAGTACGTGTGGTCACAACAAAGCCGAGGGGTGCGTTGAATACAGCTCGTCGAACTCTATCTCCAGTATAAAGGACAACTCTCTATCCCCCTGAGTTTGGACGGGAGAGGCCGGCAAAATTTCAAATAATGGTCATTTTGACCTTCCAAAAGAGACTTTTTTCTACACAAGGGAAACGAAGCGGCTCAGAGACCCGCCCTTTTAACTGTAGCATCCCCGCATCCTTCCTAGTAATCTGCGCTAATATCCGGAAAATCCGCCGCACTTTTTTCTAGCCTTAATTTTTGGGTACCTGAAATATTTGAGTCCCTAATTCCGGAAATAATGGCCATACCGAGGAACGGGATGCGGCCCTGTATTCCCCCTTGACTTACTTCTTACGCGATAGCATCAAAATGGCAATCGCGAACACTTTCTGATTTTCGAGAAAAAAAGGGTAAGGGTTTAGACCACCCTTCCGCCGGCATTCTTTCCGCCATAACTCCGCAGTACGTGTAGTCACAACAAAGCCGAGGGGTGCGTTGAATACAGCTCGTCGAACTCTATCTCCAGTATAAAGGACAACTCTCTATCCCCCTGCGTTTGGACGGGAGAGGCCGGCAAAGTTTCAAAAAATGGTCATTTTGACCTTCCAAAAGAGACTTTTTTCTACACAAGGGAAACGAAGCGGCTCAGAGACCCGCCCTTTTAACTGTAGCATCCCCGCATCCTTCCTAGTAATCAGCGCTAATATCCGGAAAATCCGCCGCACTTTTTTCTAGCCTTAATTTTTGGGTACCTGAAATATTTGAGTCCCTAATTCCGGAAATAATGGCCATACCGAGGAACGGGATGCGGCCCTGTATTCCCCCTTGACTTACTTCTTACGCGATAGCATCAAAATGGCAATCGCGAACACTTTCTGATTTTCGAGAAAAAAAGGGTAAGGGTTTAGACCACCCTTCCGCCGGCATTCTTTCCGCCATAACTCCGCAGTACGTGTAGTCACAACAAAGCCGAGGGGTGCGTTGTATACAGCTCGTCGAACTCTATCTCCAGTATAAAGGACAACTCTCTATCCCCCTGAGTTTGGACGGGAGAGGCCGGCAAAGTTTCAAATAATGGTCATTTTGACCTTCCAAAAGAGACTTTTTTCTACACAAGGGAAACGAAGCGGCTCAGAGACCCGCCCTTTTAACTGTAGCATCCCCGCATCCTTCCTAGTAATCAGCGCTAATATCCGGAAAATCCGCCGCACTTTTTTCTAGCCTTAATTTTTGGGTACCTGAAATATTTGAGTCCCTAATTCCGGAAATAATGGCCATACCGAGGAACGGGATGCGGCCCTGTATTCCCCCTTGACTTACTTCTTACGCGATAGCATCAAAATGGCAATCGCGAACACTTTCTGATTTTCGAGAAAAAAAGGGTAAGGGCTTAGACCACCCTTCCGCCGGCATTCTTTCCGCCATAACTCCGCAGTACGTGTAGTCACAACAAAGCCGAGGGGTGCGTTGAATACAGCTCGTCGAACTCTATCTCCAGTATAAAGGACAACTCTCTATCCCCCTGCGTTTGGACGGGAGAGGCCGGCAAAGTTTCAAAAAATGGTCATTTTGACCTTCCAAAAGAGACTTTTTTCTACACAAGGGAAACGAAGCGGCTCAGAGACCCGCCCTTTTAACTGTAGCATCCCCGCATCCTTCCTAGTAATCTGCGCTAATATCCGGAAAATCCGCCGCACTTTTTTCTAGCCTTAATTTTTGGGTACCTGAAATATTTGAGTCCCTAATTCCGGAAATAATGGCCATACCGAGGAACGGGATGCGGCCCTGTATTCCCCCTTGACTTACTTCTTACGCGATAGCATCAAAATGGCAATCGCGAACACTTTCTGATTTTCGAGAAAAAAAGGGTAAGGGTTTAGACCACCCTTCCGCCGGCATTCTTTCCGCCATAACTCCGCAGTACGTGTGGTCACAACAAAGCCGAGGGGTGCGTTGAATACAGCTCGTCGAACTCTATCTCCAGTATAAAGGACAACTCTCTATCCCCCTGAGTTTGGACGGGAGAGGCCGGCAAAATTTCAAATAATGGTCATTTTGACCTTCCAAAAGAGACTTTTTTCTACACAAGGGAAACGAAGCGGCTCAGAGACCCGCCCTTTTAACTGTAGCATCCCCGCATCCTTCCTAGTAATCTGCGCTAATATCCGGAAAATCCGCCGCACTTTTTTCTAGCCTTAATTTTTGGGTACCTGAAATATTTGAGTCCCTAATTCCGGAAATAATGGCCATACCGAGGAACGGGATGCGGCCCTGTATTCCCCCTTGACTTACTTCTTACGCGATAGCATCAAAATGGCAATCGCGAACACTTTCTGATTTTCGAGAAAAAAAGGGTAAGGGCTTAGACCACCCTTCCGCCGGCATTCTTTCCGCCATAACTCCGCAGTACGTGTAGTCACAACAAAGCCGAGGGGTGCGTTGAATACAGCTCGTCGAACTCTATCTCCAGTATAAAGGACAACTCTCTATCCACCTGCGTTTGGACGGGAGAGGCCGGCAAAGTTTCAAAAAATGGTCATTTTGACCTTCCAAAAGAGACTTTTTTCTACACAAGGGAAACGAAGCGGCTCAGAGACCCGCCCTTTTAACTGTAGCATCCCCGCATCCTTCCTAGTAATCAGCGCTAATATCCGGAAAATCCGCCGCACTTTTTTCTAGCCTTAATTTTTGGGTACCTGAAATATTTGAGTCCCTAATTCCGGAAATAATGGCCATACCGAGGAACGGGATGCGGCCCTGTATTCCCCCTTGACTTACTTCTTACGCGATAGCATCAAAATGGCAATCGCGAACACTTTCTGATTTTCGAGAAAAAAAGGGTAAGGGTTTAGACCACCCTTCCGCCGGCATTCTTTCCGCCATAACTCCGCAGTACGTGTAGTCACAACAAAGCCGAGGGGTGCGTTGTATACAGCTCGTCGAACTCTATCTCCAGTATAAAGGACAACTCTCTATCCCCCTGAGTTTGGACGGGAGAGGCCAGCAAAGTTTCAAAAAATGGTCATTTTGACCTTCCAAAAGAGACTTTTTTCTACACAAGGGAAACGAAGCGGCTCAGAGACCCGCCCTTTTAACTGTAGCATCCCCGCATCCTTCCTAGTAATCAGCGCTAATATCCGGAAAATCCGCCGCACTTTTTTCTAGCCTTAATTTTTGGGTACCTGAAATATTTGAGTCCCTAATTCCGGAAATAATGGCCATACCGAGGAACGGGATGCGGCCCTGTATTCCCCCTTGACTTACTTCTTACGCGATAGCATCAAAATGGCAATCGCGAACACTTTCTGATTTTCGAGAAAAAAAGGGTAAGGGTTTAGACCACCCTTCCGCCGGCATTCTTTCCACCATAACTCCGCAGTACGTGTAGTCACAACAAAGCCGAGGGGTGCGTTGTATACAGCTCGTCGAACTCTATCTCCAGTATAAAGGACAACTCTCTATCCCCCTGAGTTTGGACGGGAGAGGCCGGCAAATTTTCAAATAATGGTCATTTTGACCTTCCAAAAGAGACTTTTTTCTACACAAGGGAAACGAAGCGGCTCAGAGACCCGCCCTTTTAACTGTAGCATCCCCGCATCCTTCCTAGTTATCTGCGCTAATATCCGGAAAATCCGCCGCACTTTTTTCTAGCCTTAATTTTTGGGTACCTGAAATATTTGAGTCCCTAATTCCGGAAATAATGGCCATACCGAGGAACGGGATGCGGCCCTGTATTCCCCCTTGACTTACTTCTTACGCGATAGCATCAAAATGGCAATCGCGAACACTTTCTGATTTTCGAGAAAAAAAGGGTAAGGGTTTAGACCACCCTTCCGCCGGCATTCTTTCCGCCATAACTCCGCAGTACGTGTGGTCACAACAAAGCCGAGGGGTGCGTTGAATACAGCTCGTCGAACTCTATCTCCAGTATAAAGGACAACTCTCTATCCCCCTGAGTTTGGACGGGAGAGGCCGGCAAAATTTCAAATAATGGTCATTTTGACCTTCCAAAAGAGACTTTTTTCTACACAAGGGAAACGAAGCGGCTCAGAGACCCGCCCTTTTAACTGTAGCATCCCCGCATCCTTCCTAGTAATCTGCGCTAATATCCGGAAAATCCGCCGCACTTTTTTCTAGCCTTAATTTTTGGGTACCTGAAATATTTGAGTCCCTAATTCCGGAAATAATGGCCATACCGAGGAACGGGATGCGGCCCTGTATTCCCCCTTGACTTACTTCTTACGCGATAGCATCAAAATGGCAATCGCGAACACTTTCTGATTTTCGAGAAAAAAAGGGTAAGGGCTTAGACCACCCTTCCGCCGGCATTCTTTCCGCCATAACTCCGCAGTACGTGTAGTCACAACAAAGCCGAGGGGTGCGTTGAATACAGCTCGTCGAACTCTTTCTCCAGTATAAAGGACAACTCTCTATCCCCCTGCGTTTGGACGGGAGAGGCCGGCAAAGTTTCAAAAAATGGTCATTTTGACCTTCCAAAAGAGACTTTTTTCTACACAAGGGAAACGAAGCGGCTCAGAGACCCGCCCTTTTAACTGTAGCATCCCCGCATCCTTCCTAGTAATCAGCGCTAATATCCGGAAAATCCGCCGCACTTTTTTCTAGCCTTAATTTTTGGGTACCTGAAATATTTGAGTCCCTAATTCCGGAAATAATGGCCATACCGAGGAACGGGATGCGGCCCTGTATTCCCCCTTGACTTACTTCTTACGCGATAGCATCAAAATGGCAATCGCGAACACTTTCTGATTTTCGAGAAAAAAAGGGTAAGGGTTTAGACCACCCTTCGCCGGCATTCTTTCCACCATAACTCCGCAGTACGTGTAGTCACAACAAAGCCGAGGGGTGCGTTGTATACAGCTCGTCGAACTCTATCTCCAGTATAAAGGACAACTCTCTATCCCCCTGAGTTTGGACGGGAGAGGCCGGCAAATTTTCAAATAATGGTCATTTTGACCTTCCAAAAGAGACTTTTTTCTACACAAGGGAAACGAAGCGGCTCAGAGACCCGCCCTTTTAACTGTAGCATCCCCGCATCCTTCCTAGTAATCTGCGCTAATATCCGGAAAATCCGCCGCACTTTTTTCTAGCCTTAATTTTTGGGTACCTGAAATATTTGAGTCCCTAATTCCGGAAATAATGGCCATACCGAGGAACGGGATGCGGCCCTGTATTCCCCCTTGACTTACTTCTTACGCGATAGCATCAAAATGGCAATCGCGAACACTTTCTGATTTTCGAGAAAAAAAGGGTAAGGGTTTAGACCACCCTTCCGCCGGCATTCTTTCCGCCATAACTCCGCAGTACGTGTAGTCACAACAAAGCCGAGGGGTGCGTTGAATACAGCTCGTCGAACTCTATCTCCAGTATAAAGGACAACTCTCTATCCCCCTGCGTTTGGACGGGAGAGGCCGGCAAAGTTTCAAAAAATGGTCATTTTGACCTTCCAAAAGAGACTTTTTTCTACACAAGGGAAACGAAGCGGCTCAGAGACCCGCCCTTTTAACTGTAGCATCCCCGCATCCTTCCTAGTAATCAGCGCTAATATCCGGAAAATCCGCCGCACTTTTTTCTAGCCTTAATTTTTGGGTACCTGAAATATTTGAGTCCCTAATTCCGGAAATAATGGCCATACCGAGGAACGGGATGCGGCCCTGTATTCCCCCTTGACTTACTTCTTACGCGATAGCATCAAAATGGCAATCGCGAACACTTTCTGATTTTCGAGAAAAAAAGGGTAAGGGCTTAGACCACCCTTCCGCCGGCATTCTTTCCGCCATAACTCCGCAGTACGTGTAGTCACAACAAAGCCGAGGGGTGCGTTGAATACAGCTCGTCGAACTCTTTCTCCAGTATAAAGGACAACTCTCTATCCCCCTGCGTTTGGACGGGAGAGGCCGGCAAAGTTTCAAAAAATGGTCATTTTGACCTTCCAAAAGAGACTTTTTTCTACACAAGGGAAACGAAGCGGCTCAGAGACCCGCCCTTTTAACTGTAGCATCCCCGCATCCTTCCTAGTAATCAGCGCTAATATCCGGAAAATCCGCCGCACTTTTTTCTAGCCTTAATTTTTGGGTACCTGAAATATTTGAGTCCCTAATTCCGGAAATAATGGCCATACCGAGGAACGGGATGCGGCCCTGTATTCCCCCTTGACTTACTTCTTACGCGATAGCATCAAAATGGCAATCGCGAACACTTTCTGATTTTCGAGAAAAAAAGGGTAAGGGTTTAGACCACCCTTCCGCCGGCATTCTTTCCACCATAACTCCGCAGTACGTGTAGTCACAACAAAGCCGAGGGGTGCGTTGTATACAGCTCGTCGAACTCTATCTCCAGTATAAAGGACAACTCTCTATCCCCCTGAGTTTGGACGGGAGAGGCCGGCAAATTTTCAAATAATGGTCATTTTGACCTTCCAAAAGAGACTTTTTTCTACACAAGGGAAACGAAGCGGCTCAGAGACCCGCCCTTTTAACTGTAGCATCCCCGCATCCTTCCTAGTAATCTGCGCTAATATCCGGAAAATCCGCCGCACTTTTTTCTAGCCTTAATTTTTGGGTACCTGAAATATTTGAGTCCCTAATTCCGGAAATAATGGCCATACCGAGGAACGGGATGCGGCCCTGTATTCCCCCTTGACTTACTTCTTACGCGATAGCATCAAAATGGCAATCGCGAACACTTTCTGATTTTCGAGAAAAAAAGGGTAAGGGTTTAGACCACCCTTCCGCCGGCATTCTTTCCGCCATAACTCCGCAGTACGTGTGGTCACAACAAAGCCGAGGGGTGCGTTGAATACAGCTCGTCGAACTCTATCTCCAGTATAAAGGACAACTCTCTATCCCCCTGAGTTTGGACGGGAGAGGCCGGCAAAATTTCAAATAATGGTCATTTTGACCTTCCAAAAGAGACTTTTTTCTACACAAGGGAAACGAAGCGGCTCAGAGACCCGCCCTTTTAACTGTAGCATCCCCGCATCCTTCCTAGTAATCTGCGCTAATATCCGGAAAATCCGCCGCACTTTTTTCTAGCCTTAATTTTTGGGTACCTGAAATATTTGAGTCCCTAATTCCGGAAATAATGGCCATACCGAGGAACGGGATGCGGCCCTGTATTCCCCCTTGACTTACTTCTTACGCGATAGCATCAAAATGGCAATCGCGAACACTTTCTGATTTTCGAGAAAAAAAGGGTAAGGGTTTAGACCACCCTTCCGCCGGCATTCTTTCCGCCATAACTCCGCAGTAAGTGTAGTCACAACAAAGCCGAGGGGTGCGTTGAATACAGCTCGTCGAACTCTATCTCCAGTATAAAGGACAACTCTCTATCCCCCTGCGTTTGGACGGGAGAGGCCGGCAAAGTTTCAAAAAATGGTCATTTTGACCTTCCAAAAGAGACTTTTTTCTACACAAGGGAAACGAAGCGGCTCAGAGACCCGCCCTTTTAACTGTAGCATCCCCGCATCCTTCCTAGTAATCTGCGCTAATATCCGGAAAATCCGCCGCACTTTTTTCTAGCCTTAATTTTTGGGTACCTGAAATATTTGAGTCCCTAATTCCGGAAATAATGGCCATACCGAGGAACGGGATGCGGCCCTGTATTCCCCCTTGACTTACTTCTTACGCGATAGCATCAAAATGGCAATCGCGAACACTTTCTGATTTTCGAGAAAAAAAGGGCAAGGGTTTAGACCACCCTTCCGCCGGCATTCTTTCCGCCATAACTCCGCAGTACGTGTAGTCACAACAAAGCCGAGGGGTGCGTTGAATACAGCTCGTCGAACTCTATCTCCAGTATAAAGGACAACTCTCTATCCCCCTGCGTTTGGACGGGAGAGGCCGGCAAAGTTTCAAAAAATGGTCATTTTGACCTTCCAAAAGAGACTTTTTTCTACACAAGGGAAACGAAGCGGCTCAGAGACCCGCCCTTTTAACTGTAGCATCCCCGCATCCTTCCTAGTAATCAGCGCTAATATCCGGAAAATCCGCCGCACTTTTTTCTAGCCTTAATTTTTGGGTACCTGAAATATTTGAGTCCCTAATTCCGGAAATAATGGCCATACCGAGGAACGGGATGCGGCCCTGTATTCCCCCTTGACTTACTTCTTACGCGATAGCATCAAAATGGCAATCGCGAACACTTTCTGATTTTCGAGAAAAAAAGGGTAAGGGTTTAGACCACCCTTCCGCCGGCATTCTTTCCGCCATAACTCCGCAGTACGTGTAGTCACAACAAAGCCGAGGGGTGCGTTGTATACAGCTCGTCGAACTCTATCTCCAGTATAAAGGACAACTCTCTATCCCCCTGAGTTTGGACGGGAGAGGCCGGCAAAGTTTCAAATAATGGTCATTTTGACCTTCCAAAAGAGACTTTTTTCTACACAAGGGAAACGAAGCGGCTCAGAGACCCGCCCTTTTAACTGTAGCATCCCCGCATCCTTCCTAGTAATCAGCGCTAATATCCGGAAAATCCGCCGCACTTTTTTCTAGCCTTAATTTTTGGGTACCTGAAATATTTGAGTCCCTAATTCCGGAAATAATGGCCATACCGAGGAACGGGATGCGGCCCTGTATTCCCCCTTGACTTACTTCTTACGCGATAGCATCAAAATGGCAATCGCGAACACTTTCTGATTTTCGAGAAAAAAAGGGTAAGGGCTTAGACCACCCTTCCGCCGGCATTCTTTCCGCCATAACTCCGCAGTACGTGTAGTCACAACAAAGCCGAGGGGTGCGTTGAATACAGCTCGTCGAACTCTATCTCCAGTATAAAGGACAACTCTCTATCCCCCTGCGTTTGGACGGGAGAGGCCGGCAAAGTTTCAAATAATGGTCATTTTGACCTTCCAAAAGAGACTTTTTTCTACACAAGGGAAACGAAGCGGCTCAGAGACCCGCCCTTTTAACTGTAGCATCCCCGCATCCTTCCTAGTAATCTGCGCTAATATCCGGAAAATCCGCCGCACTTTTTTCTAGCCTTAATTTTTGGGTACCTGAAATATTTGAGTCCCTAATTCCGGAAATAATGGCCATACCGAGGAACGGGATGCGGCCCTGTATTCCCCCTTGACTTACTTCTTACGCGATAGCATCAAAATGGCAATCGCGAACACTTTCTGATTTTCGAGAAAAAAAGGGTAAGGGTTTAGACCACCCTTCCGCCGGCATTCTTTCCGCCATAACTCCGCAGTACGTGTAGTCACAACAAAGCCGAGGGGTGCGTTGTATACAGCTCGTCGAACTCTATCTCCAGTATAAAGGACAACTCTCTATCCCCCTGCGTTTGGACGGGAGAGGCCGGCAAAGTTTCAAATAATGGTCATTTTGACCTTCCAAAAGAGACTTTTTTCTACACAAGGGAAACGAAGCGGCTCAGAGACCCGCCCTTTTAACTGTAGCATCCCCGCATCCTTCCTAGTAATCTGCGCTAATATCCGGAAAATCCGCCGCACTTCTTTCTAGCCTTAATTTTTGGGTACCTGAAATATTTGAGTCCCTAATTCCGGAAATAATGGCCATACCGAGGAACGGGATGCGGCCCTGTATTCCCCCTTGACTTACTTCTTACGCGATAGCATCAAAATGGCAATCGCGAACACTTTCTGATTTTCGAGAAAAAAAGGGTAAGGGTTTAGACCACCCTTCAGCCGGCATTCTTTCCGCCATAACTCCGCAGTACGTGTAGTCACAACAAAGCCGAGGGGTGCGTTGAATACAGCTCGTCGAACTCTATCTCCAGTATAAAGGACAACTCTCTATCCCCCTGCGTTTGGACGGGAGAGGCCGGCAAAGTTTCAAAAAATGGTCATTTTGACCTTCCAAAAGAGACTTTTTTCTACACAAGGGAAACGAAGCGGCTCAGAGACCCGCCCTTTTAACTGTAGCATCCCCGCATCCTTCCTAGTAATCAGCGCTAATATCCGGAAAATCCGCCGCACTTTTTTCTAGCCTTAATTTTTGGGTACCTGAAATATTTGAGTCCCTAATTCCGGAAATAATGGCCATACCGAGGAACGGGATGCGGCCCTGTATTCCCCCTTGACTTACTTCTTACGCGATAGCATCAAAATGGCAATCGCGAACACTTTCTGATTTTCGAGAAAAAAAGGGTAAGGGTTTAGACCACCCTTCCGCCGGCATTCTTTCCGCCATAACTCCGCAGTACGTGTAGTCACAACAAAGCCGAGGGGTGCGTTGTATACAGCTCGTCGAACTCTATCTCCAGTATAAAGGACAACTCTCTATCCCCCTGAGTTTGGACGGGAGAGGCCGGCAAAGTTTCAAATAATGGTCATTTTGACCTTCCAAAAGAGACTTTTTTCTACACAAGGGAAACGAAGCGGCTCAGAGACCCGCCCTTTTAAATGTAGCATCCCCGCATCCTTCCTAGTAATCTGCGCTAATATCCGGAAAATCCGCCGCACTTCTTTCTAGCCTTAATTTTTGGGTACCTGAAATATTTGAGTCCCTAATTCCGGAAATAATGGCCATACCGAGGAACGGGATGCGGCCCTGCATTCCCCCTTGACTTACTTCTTACGCGATAGCATCAAAATGGCAATCGCGAACACTTTCTGATTTTCGAGAAAAAAAGGGTAAGGGTTTAGACCACCCTTCAGCCGGCATTCTTTCCGCCATAACTCCGCAGTACGTGTAGTCACAACAAAGCCGAGGGGTGCGTTGAATACAGCTCGTCGAACTCTATCTCCAGTATAAAGGACAACTCTCTATCCCCCTGCGTTTGGACGGGAGAGGCCGGCAAAGTTTCAAAAAATGGTCATTTTGACCTTCCAAAAGAGACTTTTTTCTACACAAGGGAAACGAAGCGGCTCAGAGACCCGCCCTTTTAACTGTAGCATCCCCGCATCCTTCCTAGTAATCAGCGCTAATATCCGGAAAATCCGCCGCACTTTTTTCTAGCCTTAATTTTTGGGTACCTGAAATATTTGAGTCCCTAATTCCGGAAATAATGGCCATACCGAGGAACGGGATGCGGCCCTGTATTCCCCCTTGTCTTACTTCTTACGCGATAGCATCAAAATGGCAATCACGAACACTTTCTGATTTTCGAGAAAAAAAGGGTAAGGGTTTAGACCACCCTTCCGCCGGCATTCTTTCCGCCATAACTCCGCAGTACGTGTAGTCACAACAAAGCCGAGGGGTGCGTTGTATACAGCTCGTCGAACTCTATCTCCAGTATAAAGGACAACTCTCTATCCCCCTGAGTTTGGACGGGAGAGGCCGGCAAAGTTTCAAATAATGGTCATTTTGACCTTCCAAATGAGACTTTTTTCTACACAAGGGAAACGAAGCGGCTCAGAGACCCGCCCTTTTAACTGTAGCATCCCCGCATCCTTCCTAGTAATCTGCGCTAATATCCGGAAAATCCGCCGCACTTTTTTCTAGCCTTAATTTTTGGGTACCTGAAATATTTGAGTCCCTAATTCCGGAAATAATGGCCATACCGAGGAACGGGATGCGGCCCTGTATTCCCCCTTGACTTACTTCTTACGCGATAGCATCAAAATGGCAATCGCGAACACTTTCTGATTTTCGAGAAAAAAAGGGTAAGGGTTTAGACCACCCTTCCGCCGGCATTCTTTCCGCCATAACTCCGCAGTACGTGTAGTCACAACAAAGCCGAGGGGTGCGTTGAATACAGCTCGTCGAACTCTATCTCCAGTATAAAGGACAACTCTCTATCCCCGTGCGTTTGGACGGGAGAGGCCGGCAAAGTTTCAAAAAATGGTCATTTTGACCTTCCAAAAGAGACTTTTTTCTACACAAGGGAAACGAAGCGGCTCAGAGACCCGCCCTTTTAACTGTAGCATCCCCGCATCCTTCCTAGTAATCTGCGCTAATATCCGGAAAATCCGCCGCACTTTTTTCTAGCCTTAATTTTTGGGTACCTGAAATATTTGAGTCCCTAATTCCGGAAATAATGGCCATACCGGGGAACGGGATGCGGCCCTGTATTCCCCCTTGACTTACTTCTTACGCGATAGCATCAAAATGGCAATCGCGAACACTTTCTGATTTTCGAGAAAAAAAGGGTAAGGGCTTAGACCACCCTTCCGCCGGCATTCTTTCCGCCATAACTCCGCAGTACGTGTAGTCACAACAAAGCCGAGGGGTGCGTTGAATACGGCTCGTCGAGCTCTATCTCCAGTATAAAGGACAACTCTCTATCCCCCTGCGTTTGGACGGGAGAGGCCGGCAAAGTTTCAAAAAATGGTCATTTTGACCTTCCAAAAGAGACTTTTTTCTACACAAGGGAAACGAAGCGGCTCAGAGACCCGCCCTTTTAACTGTAGCATCCCCGCATCCTTCCTAGTAATCAGCGCTAATATCCGGAAAATCCGCCGCACTTTTTTCTAGCCTTAATTTTTGGGTACCTGAAATATTTGAGTCCCTAATTCCGGAAATAATGGCCATACCGAGGAACGGGATGCGGCCCTGTATTCCCCCTTGACTTACTTCTTACGCGATAGCATCAAAATGGCAATCGCGAACACTTTCTGATTTTCGAGAAAAAAAGGGTAAGGGTTTAGACCACCCTTCCGCCGGCATTCTTTCCGCCATAACTCCGCAGTACGTGTAGTCACAACAAAGCCGAGGGGTGCGTTGAATACAGCTCGTCGAACTCTATCTCCAGTATAAAGGACAACTCTCTATCCCCCTGCGTTTGGACGGGAGAGGCCGGCAAAGTTTCAAAAAATGGTCATTTTGACCTTCCAAAAGAGACTTTTTTCTACACAAGGGAAACGAAGCGGCTCAGAGACCCGCCCTTTTAACTGTAGCATCCCCGCATCCTTCCTAGCAATCAGCGCTAATATCCGGAAAATCCGCCGCACTTTTTTCTAGCCTTAATTTTTGGGTACCTGAAATATTTGAGTCCCTAATTCCGGAAATAATGGCCATACCGAGGAACGGGATGCGGCCCTGTATTCCCCCTTGACTTACTTCTTACGCGATAGCATCAAAATGGCAATCACGAACACTTTCTGATTTTCGAGAAAAAAAGGGTAAGGGTTTAGACCACCCATCCGCCGGCATTCTTTCCGCAATAACTCCGCAGTACGTGTAGTCACAACAAAGCCGAGGGGTGCGTTGAATACAGCTCGTCGAACTCTATCTCCAGTATAAAGGACAACTCTCTATCCCCCTGCGTTTGGACGGGAGAGGCCGGCAAAGTTTCAAAAAATGGTCATTTTGACCTTCCAAAAGAGACTTTTTTCTACACAAGGGAAACGAAGCGGCTCAGAGACCCGCCCTTTTAACTGTAGCATCCCCGCATCCTTCCTAGTAATCAGCGCTAATATCCGGAAAATCCGCCGCACTTTTTTCTAGCCTTAATTTTTGGGTACCTGAAATATTTGAGTCCCTAATTCCGGAAATAATGGCCATACCGAGGAACGGGATGCGGCCCTGTATTCCCCCTTGACTTACTTCTTACGCGATAGCATCAAAATGGCAATCGCGAACACTTTCTGATTTTCGAGAAAAAAAGGGTAAGGGTTTAACCACCCTTCAGCCGGCATTCTTTCCGCCATAACTCCGCAGTACGTGTAGTCACAACAAAGCCGAGGGGTGCGTTGAATACAGCTCGTCGAACTCTATCTCCAGTATAAAGGACAACTCTCTATCCCCCTGCGTTTGGACGGGAGAGGCCGGCAAAGTTTCAAAAAATGGTCATTTTGACCTTCCAAAAGAGACTTTTTTCTACACAAGGGAAACGAAGCGGCTCAGAGACCCGCCCTTTTAACTGTAGCATCCCCGCATCCTTCCTAGTAATCAGCGCTAATATCCGGAAAATCCGCCGCACTTTTTTCTAGCCTTAATTTTTGGGTACCTGAAATATTTGAGTCCCTAATTCCGGAAATAATGGCCATACCGAGGAACGGGATGCGGCCCTGTATTCCCCCTTGACTTACTTCTTACGCGATAGCATCAAAATGGCAATCGCGAACACTTTCTGATTTTCGAGAAAAAAAGGGTAATGGCTTAGACCACCCTTCCGTCGGCATTCTTTCCGCAATAACTCCGCAGTACGTGTAGTCACAACAAAGCCGAGGGGTGCGTTGAATACAGCTCGTCGAACTCTATCTCCAGTATAAAGGACAACTCTCTATCCCCCTGCGTTTGGACGGGAGAGGCCGGCAAAGTTTCAAAAAATGGTCATTTTGACCTTCCAAAAGAGACTTTTTTCTACACAAGGGAAACGAAGCGGCTCAGAGACCCGCCCTTTTAACTGTAGCATCCCCGCATCCTTCCTAGTAATCAGCGCTAATATCCGGAAAATCCGCCGCACTTTTTTCTAGCCTTAATTTTTGGGTACCTGAAATATTTGAGTCCCTAATTCCGGAAATAATGGCCATACCGAGGAACGGGATGCGGCCCTGTATTCCCCCTTGTCTTACTTCTTACGCGATAGCATCAAAATGGCAATCACGAACACTTTCTGATTTTCGAGAAAAAAAGGGTAAGGGTTTAGACCACCCTTCCGCCGGCATTCTTTCCGCCATAACTCCGCAGTACGTGTAGTCACAACAAAGCCGAGGGGTGCGTTGTATACAGCTCGTCGAACTCTATCTCCAGTATAAAGGACAACTCTCTATCCCCCTGAGTTTGGACGGGAGAGGCCGGCAAAGTTTCAAATAATGGTCATTTTGACCTTCCAAATGAGACTTTTTTCTACACAAGGGAAACGAAGCGGCTCAGAGACCCGCCCTTTTAACTGTAGCATCCCCGCATCCTTCCTAGTAATCTGCGCTAATATCCGGAAAATCCGCCGCACTTTTTTCTAGCCTTAATTTTTGGGTACCTGAAATATTTGAGTCCCTAATTCCGGAAATAATGGCCATACCGAGGAACGGGATGCGGCCCTGTATTCCCCCTTGACTTACTTCTTACGCGATAGCATCAAAATGGCAATCGCGAACACTTTCTGATTTTCGAGAAAAAAAGGGTAAGGGTTTAGACCACCCTTCCGCCGGCATTCTTTCCGCCATAACTCCGCAGTACGTGTAGTCACAACAAAGCCGAGGGGTGCGTTGAATACAGCTCGTCGAACTCTATCTCCAGTATAAAGGACAACTCTCTATCCCCGTGCGTTTGGACGGGAGAGGCCGGCAAAGTTTCAAAAAATGGTCATTTTGACCTTCCAAAAGAGACTTTTTTCTACACAAGGGAAACGAAGCGGCTCAGAGACCCGCCCTTTTAACTGTAGCATCCCCGCATCCTTCCTAGTAATCTGCGCTAATATCCGGAAAATCCGCCGCACTTTTTTCTAGCCTTAATTTTTGGGTACCTGAAATATTTGAGTCCCTAATTCCGGAAATAATGGCCATACCGAGGAACGGGATGCGGCCCTGTATTCCCCCTTGACTTACTTCTTACGCGATAGCATCAAAATGGCAATCGCGAACACTTTCTGATTTTCGAGAAAAAAAGGGTAAGGGCTTAGACCACCCTTCCGCCGGCATTCTTTCCGCCATAACTCCGCAGTACGTGTAGTCACAACAAAGCCGAGGGGTGCGTTGAATACGGCTCGTCGAGCTCTATCTCCAGTATAAAGGACAACTCTCTATCCCCCTGCGTTTGGACGGGAGAGGCCGGCAAAGTTTCAAAAAATGGTCATTTTGACCTTCCAAAAGAGACTTTTTTCTACACAAGGGAAACGAAGCGGCTCAGAGACCCGCCCTTTTAACTGTAGCATCCCCGCATCCTTCCTAGTAATCAGCGCTAATATCCGGAAAATCCGCCGCACTTTTTTCTAGCCTTAATTTTTGGGTACCTGAAATATTTGAGTCCCTAATTCCGGAAATAATGGCCATACCGAGGAACGGGATGCGGCCCTGTATTCCCCCTTGACTTACTTCTTACGCGATAGCATCAAAATGGCAATCGCGAACACTTTCTGATTTTCGAGAAAAAAAGGGTAAGGGTTTAGACCACCCTTCCGCCGGCATTCTTTCCGCCATAACTCCGCAGTACGTGTAGTCACAACAAAGCCGAGGGGTGCGTTGAATACAGCTCGTCGAACTCTATCTCCAGTATAAAGGACAACTCTCTATCCCCCTGCGTTTGGACGGGAGAGGCCGGCAAAGTTTCAAAAAATGGTCATTTTGACCTTCCAAAAGAGACTTTTTTCTACACAAGGGAAACGAAGCGGCTCAGAGACCCGCCCTTTTAACTGTAGCATCCCCGCATCCTTCCTAGTAATCAGCGCTAATATCCGGAAAATCCGCCGCACTTTTTTCTAGCCTTAATTTTTGGGTACCTGAAATATTTGAGTCCCTAATTCCGGAAATAATGGCCATACCGAGGAACGGGATGCGGCCCTGTATTCCCCCTTGACTTACTTCTTACGCGATAGCATCAAAATGGCAATCACGAACACTTTCTGATTTTCGAGAAAAAAAGGGTAAGGGTTTAGACCACCCATCCGCCGGCATTCTTTCCGCAATAACTCCGCAGTACGTGTAGTCACAACAAAGCCGAGGGGTGCGTTGAATACAGCTCGTCGAACTCTATCTCCAGTATAAAGGACAACTCTCTATCCCCCTGCGTTTGGACGGGAGAGGCCGGCAAAGTTTCAAAAAATGGTCATTTTGACCTTCCAAAAGAGACTTTTTTCTACACAAGGGAAACGAAGCGGCTCAGAGACCCGCCCTTTTAACTGTAGCATCCCCGCATCCTTCCTAGTAATCAGCGCTAATATCCGGAAAATCCGCCGCACTTTTTTCTAGCCTTAATTTTTGGGTACCTGAAATATTTGAGTCCCTAATTCCGGAAATAATGGCCATACCGAGGAACGGGATGCGGCCCTGTATTCCCCCTTGACTTACTTCTTACGCGATAGCATCAAAATGGCAATCGCGAACACTTTCTGATTTTCGAGAAAAAAAGGGTAAGGGTTTAACCACCCTTCAGCCGGCATTCTTTCCGCCATAACTCCGCAGTACGTGTAGTCACAACAAAGCCGAGGGGTGCGTTGAATACAGCTCGTCGAACTCTATCTCCAGTATAAAGGACAACTCTCTATCCCCCTGCGTTTGGACGGGAGAGGCCGGCAAAGTTTCAAAAAATGGTCATTTTGACCTTCCAAAAGAGACTTTTTTCTACACAAGGGAAACGAAGCGGCTCAGAGACCCGCCCTTTTAACTGTAGCATCCCCGCATCCTTCCTAGTAATCAGCGCTAATATCCGGAAAATCCGCCGCACTTTTTTCTAGCCTTAATTTTTGGGTACCTGAAATATTTGAGTCCCTAATTCCGGAAATAATGGCCATACCGAGGAACGGGATGCGGCCCTGTATTCCCCCTTGACTTACTTCTTACGCGATAGCATCAAAATGGCAATCGCGAACACTTTCTGATTTTCGAGAAAAAAAGGGTAATGGCTTAGACCACCCTTCCGTCGGCATTCTTTCCGCCATAACTCCGCAGTACGTGTAGTCACAACAAAGCCGAGGGGTGCGTTGAATACAGCTCGTCGAACTCTATCTCCAGTATAAAGGACAACTCTCTATCCCCCTGCGTTTGGACGGGAGAGGCCGGCAAAGTTTCAAAAAATGGTCATTTTGACCTTCCAAAAGAGACTTTTTTCTACACAAGGGAAACGAAGCGGCTCAGAGACCCGCCCTTTTAACTGTAGCATCCCCGCATCCTTCCTAGTAATCAGCGCTAATATCCGGAAAATCCGCCGCACTTTTTTCTAGCCTTAATTTTTGGGTACCTGAAATATTTGAGTCCCTAATTCCGGAAATAATGGCCATACCGAGGAACGGGATGCGGCCCTGTATTCCCCCTTGACTTACTTCTTACGCGATAGCATCAAAACGGCAATCGCGAACACTTTCTGATTTTCGAGAAAAAAAGGGTAAGGGTTTAGACCACCCTTCCGCCGGCATTCTTTCCGCCATAACTCCGCAGTACGTGTAGTCACAACAAAGCCGAGGGGTGCGTTGAATACAGCTCGTCGAACTCTATCTCCAGTATAAAGGACAACTCTCTATCCCCCTGCGTTTGGACGGGAGAGGCCGGCAAAGTTTCAAAAAATGGTCATTTTGACCTTCCAAAAGAGACTTTTTTCTACACAAGGGAAACGAAGCGGCTCAGAGACCCGCCCTTTTAACTGTAGCATCCCCGCATCCTTCCTAGTAATCAGCGCTAATATCCGGAAAATCCGCCGCACTTTTTTCTAGCCTTAATTTTTGGGTACCTGAAATATTTGAGTCCCTAATTCCGGAAATAATGGCCATACCGAGGAACGGGATGCGGCCCTGTATTCCCCCTTGACTTACTTCTTACGCGATAGCATCAAAATGGCAATCGCGAACACTTTCTGATTTTCGAGAAAAAAAGGGTAAGGGTTTAGACCACCCTTCAGCCGGCATTCTTTCCGCCATAACTCCGCAGTACGTGTAGTCACAACAAAGCCGAGGGGTGCGTTGAATACAGCTCGTCGAACTCTATCTCCAGTATAAAGGACAACTCTCTATCCCCCTGCGTTTGGACGGGAGAGGCCGGCAAAGTTTCAAAAAATGGTCATTTTGACCTTCCAAAAGAGACTTTTTTCTACACAAGGGAAACGAAGCGGCTCAGAGACCCGCCCTTTTAACTGTAGCATCCCCGCATCCTTCCTAGTAATCAGCGCTAATATCCGGAAAATCCGCCGCACTTTTTTCTAGCCTTAATTTTTGGGTACCTGAAATATTTGAGTCCCTAATTCCGGAAATAATGGCCATACCGAGGAACGGGATGCGGCCCTGTATTCCCCCTTGACTTACTTCTTACGCGATAGCATCAAAATGGCAATCGCGAACACTTTCTGATTTTCGAGAAAAAAAGGGTAAGGGCTTAGACCACCCTTCCGCCGGCATTCTTTCCGCCATAACTCCGCAGTACGTGTAGTCACAACAAAGCCGAGGGGTGCGTTGAATACAGCTCGTCGAACTCTATCTCCAGTATAAAGGACAACTCTCTATCCCCCTGAGTTTGGACGGGAGAGGCCGGCAAAGTTTCAAATAATGGTCATTTTGACCTTCCAAAAGAGACTTTTTTCTACACAAGGGAAACGAAGCGGCTCAGAGACCCGCCCTTTTAACTGTAGCATCCCCGCATCCTTCCTAGTAATCTGCGCTAATATCCGGAAAATCCGCCGCACTTTTTTCTAGCCTTAATTTTTGGGTACCTGAAATATTTGAGTCCCTAATTCCGGAAATAATGGCCATACCGAGGAACGGGATGCGGCCCTGTATTCCCCCTTGACTTACTTCTTACGCGATAGCATCAAAATGGCAATCGCGAACACTTTCTGATTTTCGAGAAAAAAAGGGTAAGGGTTTATAGACCACCCTTCCGCCGGCATTCTTTCCGCCATAACTCCGCAGTACGTGTAGTCACAACAAAGCCGAGGGGTGCGTTGAATACAGCTCGTCGAACTCTATCTCCAGTATAAAGGACAACTCTCTATCCCCCTGAGTTTGGACGGGAGAGGCCGGCAAAGTTTCAAATAATGGTCATTTTGACCTTCCAAAAGAGACTTTTTTCTACACAAGGGAAACGAAGCGGCTCAGAGACCCGCCCTTTTAACTGTAGCATCCCCGCATCCTTCCTAGTAATCTGCGCTAATATCCGGAAAATCCGCCGCACTTTTTTCTAGCCTTAATTTTTGGGTACCTGAAATATTTGAGTCCCTAATTCCGGAAATAATGGCCATACCGAGGAACGGGATGCGGCCCTGTATTCCCCCTTGACTTACTTCTTACGCGATAGCATCAAAATGGCAATCGCGAACACTTTCTGATTTTCGAGAAAAAAAGGGTAAGGGCTTAGACCACCCTTCCGCCGGCATTCTTTCCGCCATAACTCCGCAGTACGTGTAGTCACAACAAAGCCGAGGGGTGCGTTGAATACAGCTCGTCGAACTCTATCTCCAGTATAAAGGACAACTCTCTATCCCCCTGAGTTTGGACGGGAGAGGCCGGCAAAGTTTCAAATAATGGTCATTTTGACCTTCCAAAAGAGACTTTTTTCTACACAAGGGAAACGAAGCGGCTCAGAGACCCGCCCTTTTAACTGTAGCATCCCCGCATCCTTCCTAGTAATCTGCGCTAATATCCGGAAAATCCGCCGCACTTTTTTCTAGCCTTAATTTTTGGGTACCTGAAATATTTGAGTCCCTAATTCCGGAAATAATGGCCATACCGAGGAACGGGATGCGGCCCTGTATTCCCCCTTGACTTACTTCTTACGCGATAGCATCAAAATGGCAATCGCGAACACTTTCTGATTTTCGAGAAAAAAAGGGTAAGGGTTTAGACCACCCTTCCGCCGGCATTCTTTCCGCCATAACTCCGCAGTACGTGTAGTCACAACAAAGCCGAGGGGTGCGTTGAATACAGCTCGTCGAACTCTATCTCCAGTATAAAGGACAACTCTCTATCCCCCTGAGTTTGGACGGGAGAGGCCGGCAAAGTTTCAAATAATGGTCATTTTGACCTTCCAAAAGAGACTTTTTTCTACACAAGGGAAACGAAGCGGCTCAGAGACCCGCCCTTTTAACTGTAGCATCCCCGCATCCTTCCTAGTAATCTGCGCTAATATCCGGAAAATCCGCCGCACTTTTTTCTAGCCTTAATTTTTGGGTACCTGAAATATTTGAGTCCCTAATTCCGGAAATAATGGCCATACCGAGGAACGGGATGCGGCCCTGTATTCCCCCTTGACTTACTTCTTACGCGATAGCATCAAAATGGCAATCGCGAACACTTTCTGATTTTCGAGAAAAAAAGGGTAAGGGTTTAGACCACCCTTCCGCCGGCATTCTTTCCGCCATAACTCCGCAGTACGTGTAGTCACAACAAAGCCGAGGGGTGCGTTGAATACAGCTCGTCGAACTCTATCTCCAGTATAAAGGACAACTCTCTATCCCCCTGAGTTTGGACGGGAGAGGCCGGCAAAGTTTCAAATAATGGTCATTTTGACCTTCCAAAAGAGACTTTTTTCTACACAAGGGAAACGAAGCGGCTCAGAGACCCGCCCTTTTAACTGTAGCATCCCCGCATCCTTCCTAGTAATCTGCGCTAATATCCGGAAAATCCGCCGCACTTTTTTCTAGCCTTAATTTTTGGGTACCTGAAATATTTGAGTCCCTAATTCCGGAAATAATGGCCATACCGAGGAACGGGATGCGGCCCTGTATTCCCCCTTGACTTACTTCTTACGCGATAGCATCAAAATGGCAATCGCGAACACTTTCTGATTTTCGAGAAAAAAAGGGTAAGGGCTTAGACCACCCTTCCGCCGGCATTCTTTCCGCCATAACTCCGCAGTACGTGTAGTCACAACAAAGCCGAGGGGTGCGTTGAATACAGCTCGTCGAACTCTATCTCCAGTATAAAGGACAACTCTCTATCCCCCTGCGTTTGGACGGGAGAGGCCGGCAAAGTTTCAAAAAATGGTCATTTTGACCTTCCAAAAGAGACTTTTTTCTACACAAGGGAAACGAAGCGGCTCAGAGACCCGCCCTTTTAACTGTAGCATCCCCGCATCCTTCCTAGTAATCAGCGCTAATATCCGGAAAATCCGCCGCACTTTTTTCTAGCCTTAATTTTTGGGTACCTGAAATATTTGAGTCCCTAATTCCGGAAATAATGGCCATACCGAGGAACGGGATGCGGCCCTGTATTCCCCCTTGACTTACTTCTTACGCGATAGCATCAAAATGGCAATCGCGAACACTTTCTGATTTTCGAGAAAAAAAGGGTAAGGGTTTAGACCACCCTTCCGCCGGCATTCTTTCCGCCATAACTCCGCAGTACGTGTAGTCACAACAAAGCCGAGGGGTGCGTTGAATACAGCTCGTCGAACTCTATCTCCAGTATAAAGGACAACTCTCTATCCCCCTGCGTTTGGACGGGAGAGGCCGGCAAAGTTTCAAAAAATGGTCATTTTGACCTTCCAAAAGAGACTTTTTTCTACACAAGGGAAACGAAGCGGCTCAGAGACCCGCCCTTTTAACTGTAGCATCCCCGCATCCTTCCTAATAATCAGCGCTAATATCCGGAAAATCCGCCGCACTTTTTTCTAGCCTTAATTTTTGGGTACCTGAAATATTTGAGTCCCTAATTCCGGAAATAATGGCCATACCGAGGAACGGGATGCGGCCCTGTATTCCCCCTTGACTTACTTCTTACGCGATAGCATCAAAATGGCAATCGCGAACACTTTCTGATTTTCGAGAAAAAAAGGGTAAGGGTTTAGACCACCCTTCCGCCGGCATTCTTTCCGCCATAACTCCGCAGTACGTGTAGTCACAACAAAGCCGAGGGGTGCGTTGAATACAGCTCGTCGAACTCTATCTCCAGTATAAAGGACAACTCTCTATCCCCCTGAGTTTGGACGGGAGAGGCCGGCAAAGTTTCAAATAATGGTCATTTTGACCTTCCAAAAGAGACTTTTTTCTACACAAGGGAAACGAAGCGGCTCAGAGACCCGCCCTTTTAACTGTAGCATCCCCGCATCCTTCCTAGTAATCTGCGCTAATATCCGGAAAATCCGCCGCACTTTTTTCTAGCCTTAATTTTTGGGTACCTGAAATATTTGAGTCCCTAATTCCGGAAATAATGGCCATACCGAGGAACGGGATGCGGCCCTGTATTCCCCCTTGACTTACTTCTTACGCGATAGCATCAAAATGGCAATCGCGAACACTTTCTGATTTTCGAGAAAAAAAGGGTAAGGGCTTAGACCACCCTTCCGCCGGCATTCTTTCCGCCATAACTCCGCAGTACGTGTAGTCACAACAAAGCCGAGGGGTGCGTTGAATACAGCTCGTCGAACTCTATCTCCAGTATAAAGGACAACTCTCTATCCCCCTGCGTTTGGACGGGAGAGGCCGGCAAAGTTTCAAAAAATGGTCATTTTGACCTTCCAAAAGAGACTTTTTTCTACACAAGGGAAACGAAGCGGCTCAGAGACCCGCCCTTTTAACTGTAGCATCCCCGCATCCTTCCTAGTAATCAGCGCTAATATCCGGAAAATCCGCCGCACTTTTTTCTAGCCTTAATTTTTGGGTACCTGAAATATTTGAGTCCCTAATTCCGGAAATAATGGCCATACCGAGGAACGGGATGCGGCCCTGTATTCCCCCTTGACTTACTTCTTACGCGATAGCATCAAAATGGCAATCGCGAACACTTTCTGATTTTCGAGAAAAAAAGGGTAAGGGTTTAGACCACCCTTCCGCCGGCATTCTTTCCGCCATAACTCCGCAGTACGTGTAGTCACAACAAAGCCGAGGGGTGCGTTGAATACAGCTCGTCGAACTCTATCTCCAGTATAAAGGACAACTCTCTATCCCCCTGCGTTTGGACGGGAGAGGCCGGCAAAGTTTCAAAAAATGGTCATTTTGACCTTCCAAAAGAGACTTTTTTCTACACAAGGGAAACGAAGCGGCTCAGAGACCCGCCCTTTTAACTGTAGCATCCCCGCATCCTTCCTAATAATCAGCGCTAATATCCGGAAAATCCGCCGCACTTTTTTCTAGCCTTAATTTTTGGGTACCTGAAATATTTGAGTCCCTAATTCCGGAAATAATGGCCATACCGAGGAACGGGATGCGGCCCTGTATTCCCCCTTGACTTACTTCTTACGCGATAGCATCAAAATGGCAATCGCGAACACTTTCTGATTTTCGAGAAAAAAAGGGTAAGGGTTTAGACCACCCTTCAGCCGGCATTCTTTCCGCCATAACTCCGCAGTACGTGTAGTCACAACAAAGCCGAGGGGTGCGTTGAATACAGCTCGTCGAACTCTATCTCCAGTATAAAGGACAACTCTCTATCCCCCTGCGTTTGGACGGGGAGGCCGGCAAAGTTTCAAAAAATGGTCATTTTGACCTTCCAAAAGAGACTTTTTTCTACACAAGGGAAACGAAGCGGCTCAGAGACCCGCCCTTTTAACTGTAGCATCCCCGCATCCTTCCTAGTAATCAGCGCTAATATCCGGAAAATCCGCCGCACTTTTTTCTAGCCTTAATTTTTGGGTACCTGAAATATTTGAGTCCCTAATTCCGGAAATAATGGCCATACCGAGGAACGGGATGCGGCCCTGTATTCCCCCTTGACTTACTTCTTACGCGATAGCATCAAAATGGCAATCGCGAACACTTTCTGATTTTCGAGAAAAAAAGGGTAAGGGTTTAGACAACCCTTCCGCCGGCATTCTTTCCGCCATAACTCCGCAGTACGTGTAGTCACAACAAAGCCGAGGGGTGCGTTGAATACAGCTCGTCGAACTCTATCTCCAGTATAAAGGACAACTCTCTATCCCCCTGAGTTTGGACGGGAGAGGCCGGCAAAGTTTCAAAAAATGGTCATTTTGACCTTCCAAAAGAGACTTTTTTCTACACAAGGGAAACGAAGCGGCTCAGAGACCCGCCCTTTTAACTGTAGCATCCCCGCATCCTTCCTAGTAATCAGCGCTAATATCCGGAAAATCCGCCGCACTTTTTTCTAGCCTTAATTTTTGGGTACCTGAAATATTTGAGTCCCTAATTCCGGAAATAATGGCCATACCGAGGAACGGGATGCGGCCCTGTATTCCCCCTTGACTTACTTCTTACGCGATAGCATCAAAATGGCAATCGCGAACACTTTCTGATTTTCGAGAAAAAAAGGGTCAGGGTTTAGACCACCCTTCCGCCGGCATTCTTTCCGCCATAACTCCGCAGTACGTGTAGTCACAACAAAGCCGAGGGGTGCGTTGAATACAGCTCGTCGAACTCTATCTCCAGTATAAAGGACAACTCTCTACCCCTCTGCGTTTGGACGGGAGAGGCCGGCAAAGTTTCAAAAAATGGTCATTTTGACCTTCCAAAAGAGACTTTTTTCTACACAAGGGAAACGAAGCGGCTCAGAGACCCGCCCTTTTAACTGTAGCATCCCCGCATCCTTCCTAGTAATCAGCGCTAATATCCGGAAAATCCGCCGCACTTTTTTCTAGCCTTAATTTTTGGGTACCTGAAATATTTGAGTCCCTAATTCCGGAAATAATGGCCATACCGAGGAACGGGATGCGGCCCTGTATTCCCCCTTGACTTACTTCTTACGCGATAGCATCAAAATGGCAATCGCGAACACTTTCTGATTTTCGAGAAAAAAAGGGTAAGGGTTTAGACCACCCTTCCGCCGGCATTCTTTCCGCCATAACTCCGCAGTACGTGTAGTCACAACAAAGCCGAGGGGTGCGTTGAATACAGCTCGTCGAACTCTATCTCCAGTATAAAGGACAACTCTCTATCCCCCTGCGTTTGGACGGGAGAGGCCGGCAAAGTTTCAAAAAATGGTCATTTTGACCTTCCAAAAGAGACTTTTTTCTACACAAGGGAAACGAAGCGGCTCAGAGACCCGCCCTTTTAACTGTAGCATCCCCGCATCCTTCCTAGTAATCAGCGCTAATATCCGGAAAATCCGCCGCACTTTTTTCTAGCCTTAATTTTTGGGTACCTGAAATATTTGAGTCCCTAATTCCGGAAATAATGGCCATACCGAGGAACGGGATGCGGCCCTGTATTCCCCCTTGACTTACTTCTTACGCGATAGCATCAAAATGGCAATCGCGAACACTTTCTGATTTTCGAGAAAAAAAGGGTAAGGGTTTAGACCACCCTTCAGCCGGCATTCTTTCCGCCATAACTCCGCAGTACGTGTAGTCACAACAAAGCCGAGGGGTGCGTTGAATACAGCTCGTCGAACTCTATCTCCAGTATAAAGGACAACTCTCTATCCCCCTGCGTTTGGACGGGAGAGGCCGGCAAAGTTTCAAAAAATGGTCATTTTGACCTTCCAAAAGAGACTTTTTTCTACACAAGGGAAACGAAGCGGCTCAGAGACCCGCCCTTTTAACTGTAGCATCCCCGCATCCTTCCTAGTAATCAGCGCTAATATCCGGAAAATCCGCCGCACTTTTTTCTAGCCTTAATTTTTGGGTACCTGAAATATTTGAGTCCCTAATTCCGGAAATAATGGCCATACCGAGGAACGGGATGCGGCCCTGTATTCCCCCTTGACTTACTTCTTACGCGATAGCATCAAAATGGCAATCGCGAACACTTTCTGATTTTCGAGAAAAAAAGGGTAAGGGTTTAGACCACCCTTCCGCCGGCATTCTTTCCGCCATAACTCCGCAGTACGTGTAGTCACAACAAAGCCGAGGGGTGCGTTGAATACAGCTCGTCGAACTCTATCTCCAGTATAAAGGACAACTCTCTATCCCCCTGCGTTTGGACGGGAGAGGCCGGCAAAGTTTCAAAAAATGGTCATTTTGACCTTCCAAAAGAGACTTTTTTCTACACAAGGGAAACGAAGCGGCTCAGAGACCCGCCCTTTTAACTGTAGCATCCCCGCATCCTTCCTAGTAATCAGCGCTAATATCCGGAAAATCCGCCGCACTTTTTTCTAGCCTTAATTTTTGGGTACCTGAAATATTTGAGTCCCTAATTCCGGAAATAATGGCCATACCGAGGAACGGGATGCGGCCCTGTATTCCCCCTTGACTTACTTCTTACGCGATAGCATCAAAATGGCAATCGCGAACACTTTCTGATTTTCGAGAAAAAAAGGGTAAGGGTTTAGACCACCCTTCCGCCGGCATTCTTTCCGCCATAACTCCGCAGTACGTGTAGTCACAACAAAGCCGAGGGGTGCGTTGAATACAGCTCGTCGAACTCTATCTCCAGTATAAAGGACAACTCTCTATCCCCCTGCGTTTGGACGGGAGAGGCCGGCAAAGTTTCAAAAAATGGTCATTTTGACCTTCCAAAAGAGACTTTTTTCTACACAAGGGAAACGAAGCGGCTCAGAGACCCGCCCTTTTAACTGTAGCATCCCCGCATCCTTCCTAATAATCAGCGCTAATATCCGGAAAATCCGCCGCACTTTTTTCTAGCCTTAATTTTTGGGTACCTGAAATATTTGAGTCCCTAATTCCGGAAATAATGGCCATACCGAGGAACGGGATGCGGCCCTGTATTCCCCCTTGACTTACTTCTTACGCGATAGCATCAAAATGGCAATCGCGAACACTTTCTGATTTTCGAGAAAAAAAGGGTAAGGGTTTAGACCACCCTTCCGCCGGCATTCTTTCCGCCATAACTCCGCAGTACGTGTAGTCACAACAAAGCCGAGGGGTGCGTTGAATACAGCTCGTCGAACTCTATCTCCAGTATAAAGGACAACTCTCTATCCCCCTGAGTTTGGACGGGAGAGGCCGGCAAAGTTTCAAATAATGGTCATTTTGACCTTCCAAAAGAGACTTTTTTCTACACAAGGGAAACGAAGCGGCTCAGAGACCCGCCCTTTTAACTGTAGCATCCCCGCATCCTTCCTAGTAATCTGCGCTAATATCCGGAAAATCCGCCGCACTTTTTTCTAGCCTTAATTTTTGGGTACCTGAAATATTTGAGTCCCTAATTCCGGAAATAATGGCCATACCGAGGAACGGGATGCGGCCCTGTATTCCCCCTTGACTTACTTCTTACGCGATAGCATCAAAATGGCAATCGCGAACACTTTCTGATTTTCGAGAAAAAAAGGGTAAGGGCTTAGACCACCCTTCCGCCGGCATTCTTTCCGCCATAACTCCGCAGTACGTGTAGTCACAACAAAGCCGAGGGGTGCGTTGAATACAGCTCGTCGAACTCTATCTCCAGTATAAAGGACAACTCTCTATCCCCCTGCGTTTGGACGGGAGAGGCCGGCAAAGTTTCAAAAAATGGTCATTTTGACCTTCCAAAAGAGACTTTTTTCTACACAAGGGAAACGAAGCGGCTCAGAGACCCGCCCTTTTAACTGTAGCATCCCCGCATCCTTCCTAGTAATCAGCGCTAATATCCGGAAAATCCGCCGCACTTTTTTCTAGCCTTAATTTTTGGGTACCTGAAATATTTGAGTCCCTAATTCCGGAAATAATGGCCATACCGAGGAACGGGATGCGGCCCTGTATTCCCCCTTGACTTACTTCTTACGCGATAGCATCAAAATGGCAATCGCGAACACTTTCTGATTTTCGAGAAAAAAAGGGTAAGGGTTTATTTAGACCACCCTTCCGCCGGCATTCTTTCCGCCATAACTCCGCAGTACGTGTAGTCACAACAAAGCCGAGGGGTGCGTTGAATACAGCTCGTCGAACTCTATCTCCAGTATAAAGGACAACTCTCTATCCCCCTGCGTTTGGACGGGAGAGGCCGGCAAAGTTTCAAAAAATGGTCATTTTGACCTTCCAAAAGAGACTTTTTTCTACACAAGGGAAACGAAGCGGCTCAGAGACCCGCCCTTTTAACTGTAGCATCCCCGCATCCTTCCTAGTAATCAGCGCTAATATCCGGAAAATCCGCCGCACTTTTTTCTAGCCTTAATTTTTGGGTACCTGAAATATTTGAGTCCCTAATTCCGGAAATAATGGCCATACCGAGGAACGGGATGCGGCCCTGTATTCCCCCTTGACTTACTTCTTACGCGATAGCATCAAAATGGCAATCGCGAACACTTTCTGATTTTCGAGAAAAAAAGGGTAAGGGTTTAGACCACCCTTCAGCCGGCATTCTTTCCGCCATAACTCCGCAGTACGTGTAGTCACAACAAAGCCGAGGGGTGCGTTCAATACAGCTCGTCGAACTCTATCTCCAGTATAAAGGACAACTCTCTATCCCCCTGCGTTTGGACGGGAGAGGCCGGCAAAGTTTCAAAAAATGGTCATTTTGACCTTCCAAAAGAGACTTTTTTCTACACAAGGGAAACGAAGCGGCTCAGAGACCCGCCCTTTTAACTGTAGCATCCCCGCATCCTTCCTAGTAATCAGCGCTAATATCCGGAAAATCCGCCGCACTTTTTTCTAGCCTTAATTTTTGGGTACCTGAAATATTTGAGTCCCTAATTCCGGAAATAATGGCCATACCGAGGAACGGGATGCGGCCCTGTATTCCCCCTTGACTTACTTCTTACGCGATAGCATCAAAATGGCAATCGCGAACACTTTCTGATTTTCGAGAAAAAAAGGGTAAGGGTTTAGACCACCCTTCCGCCGGCATTCTTTCCGCCATAACTCCGCAGTACGTGTAGTCACAACAAAGCCGAGGGGTGCGTTGAATACAGCTCGTCGAACTCTATCTCCAGTATAAAGGACAACTCTCTATCCCCCTGCGTTTGGACGGGAGAGGCCGGCAAAGTTTCAAAAAATGGTCATTTTGACCTTCCAAAAGAGACTTTTTTCTACACAAGGGAAACGAAGCGGCTCAGAGACCCGCCCTTTTAACTGTAGCATCCCCGCATCCTTCCTAATAATCAGCGCTAATATCCGGAAAATCCGCCGCACTTTTTTCTAGCCTTAATTTTTGGGTACCTGAAATATTTGAGTCCCTAATTCCGGAAATAATGGCCATACCGAGGAACGGGATGCGGCCCTGTATTCCCCCTTGACTTACTTCTTACGCGATAGCATCAAAATGGCAATCGCGAACACTTTCTGATTTTCGAGAAAAAAAGGGTAAGGGTTTAGACCACCCTTCCGCCGGCATTCTTTCCGCCATAACTCCGCAGTACGTGTAGTCACAACAAAGCCGAGGGGTGCGTTGAATACAGCTCGTCGAACTCTATCTCCAGTATAAAGGACAACTCTCTATCCCCCTGAGTTTGGACGGGAGAGGCCGGCAAAGTTTCAAATAATGGTCATTTTGACCTTCCAAAAGAGACTTTTTTCTACACAAGGGAAACGAAGCGGCTCAGAGACCCGCCCTTTTAACTGTAGCATCCCCGCATCCTTCCTAGTAATCTGCGCTAATATCCGGAAAATCCGCCGCACTTTTTTCTAGCCTTAATTTTTGGGTACCTGAAATATTTGAGTCCCTAATTCCGGAAATAATGGCCATACCGAGGAACGGGATGCGGCCCTGTATTCCCCCTTGACTTACTTCTTACGCGATAGCATCAAAATGGCAATCGCGAACACTTTCTGATTTTCGAGAAAAAAAGGGTAAGGGTTTAGACCACCCTTCCGCCGGCATTCTTTCCGCCATAACTCCGCAGTACGTGTAGTCACAACAAAGCCGAGGGGTGCGTTGAATACAGCTCGTCGAACTCTATCTCCAGTATAAAGGACAACTCTCTATCCCCCTGAGTTTGGACGGGAGAGGCCGGCAAAGTTTCAAATAATGGTCATTTTGACCTTCCAAAAGAGACTTTTTTCTACACAAGGGAAACGAAGCGGCTCAGAGACCCGCCCTTTTAACTGTAGCATCCCCGCATCCTTCCTAGTAATCTGCGCTAATATCCGGAAAATCCGCCGCACTTTTTTCTAGCCTTAATTTTTGGGTACCTGAAATATTTGAGTCCCTAATTCCGGAAATAATGGCCATACCGAGGAACGGGATGCGGCCCTGTATTCCCCCTTGACTTACTTCTTACGCGATAGCATCAAAATGGCAATCGCGAACACTTTCTGATTTTCGAGAAAAAAAGGGTAAGGGCTTAGACCACCCTTCCGCCGGCATTCTTTCCGCCATAACTCCGCAGTACGTGTAGTCACAACAAAGCCGAGGGGTGCGTTGAATACAGCTCGTCGAACTCTATCTCCAGTATAAAGGACAACTCTCTATCCCCCTGCGTTTGGACGGGAGAGGCCGGCAAAGTTTCAAAAAATGGTCATTTTGACCTTCCAAAAGAGACTTTTTTCTACACAAGGGAAACGAAGCGGCTCAGAGACCCGCCCTTTTAACTGTAGCATCCCCGCATCCTTCCTAGTAATCAGCGCTAATATCCGGAAAATCCGCCGCACTTTTTTCTAGCCTTAATTTTTGGGTACCTGAAATATTTGAGTCCCTAATTCCGGAAATAATGGCCATACCGAGGAACGGGATGCGGCCCTGTATTCCCCCTTGACTTACTTCTTACGCGATAGCATCAAAATGGCAATCGCGAACACTTTCTGATTTTCGAGAAAAAAAGGGTAAGGGTTTAGACCACCCTTCAGCCGGCATTCTTTCCGCCATAACTCCGCAGTACGTGTAGTCACAACAAAGCCGAGGGGTGCGTTCAATACAGCTCGTCGAACTCTATCTCCAGTATAAAGGACAACTCTCTATCCCCCTGAGTTTGGACGGGAGAGGCCGGCAAAGTTTCAAAAAATGGTCATTTTGACCTTCCAAAAGAGACTTTTTTCTACACAAGGGAAACGAAGCGGCTCAGAGACCCGCCCTTTTAACTGTAGCATCCCCGCATCCTTCCTAGTAATCAGCGCTAATATCCGGAAAATCCGCCGCACTTTTTTCTAGCCTTAATTTTTGGGTACCTGAAATATTTGAGTCCCTAATTCCGGAAATAATGGCCATACCGAGGAACGGGATGCGGCCCTGTATTCCCCCTTGACTTACTTCTTACGCGATAGCATCAAAATGGCAATCGCGAACACTTTCTGATTTTCGAGAAAAAAAGGGTAAGGGTTTAGACAACCCTTCCGCCGGCATTCTTTCCGCCATAACTCCGCAGTACGTGTAGTCACAACAAAGCCGAGGGGTGCGTTGAATACAGCTCGTCGAACTCTATCTCCAGTATAAAGGACAACTCTCTATCCCCCTGAGTTTGGACGGGAGAGGCCGGCAAAGTTTCAAAAAATGGTCATTTTGACCTTCCAAAAGAGACTTTTTTCTACACAAGGGAAACGAAGCGGCTCAGAGACCCGCCCTTTTAACTGTAGCATCCCCGCATCCTTCCTAGTAATCAGCGCTAATATCCGGAAAATCCGCCGCACTTTTTTCTAGCCTTAATTTTTGGGTACCTGAAATATTTGAGTCCCTAATTCCGGAAATAATGGCCATACCGAGGAACGGGATGCGGCCCTGTATTCCCCCTTGACTTACTTCTTACGCGATAGCATCAAAATGGCAATCGCGAACACTTTCTGATTTTCGAGAAAAAAAGGGTCAGGGTTTAGACCACCCTTCCGCCGGCATTCTTTCCGCCATAACTCCGCAGTACGTGTAGTCACAACAAAGCCGAGGGGTGCGTTGAATACAGCTCGTCGAACTCTATCTCCAGTATAAAGGACAACTCTCTACCCCTCTGCGTTTGGACGGGAGAGGCCGGCAAAGTTTCAAAAAATGGTCATTTTGACCTTCCAAAAGAGACTTTTTTCTACACAAGGGAAACGAAGCGGCTCAGAGACCCGCCCTTTTAACTGTAGCATCCCCGCATCCTTCCTAGTAATCAGCGCTAATATCCGGAAAATCCGCCGCACTTTTTTCAAGCCTTAATTTTTGGGTACCTGAAATATTTGAGTCCCTAATTCCGGAAATAATGGCCATACCGAGGAACGGGATGCGGCCCTGTATTCCCCCTTGACTTACTTCTTACGCGATAGCATCAAAATGGCAATCGCGAACACTTTCTGATTTTCGAGAAAAAAAGGGTAAGGGTTTAGACCACCCTTCCGCCGGCATTCTTTCCGCCATAACTCCGCAGTACGTGTAGTCACAACAAAGCCGAGGGGTGCGTTGAATACAGCTCGTCGAACTCTATCTCCAGTATAAAGGACAACTCTCTATCCCCCTGCGTTTGGACGGGAGAGGCCGGCAAAGTTTCAAAAAATGGTCATTTTGACCTTCCAAAAGAGACTTTTTTCTACACAAGGGAAACGAAGCGGCTCAGAGACCCGCCCTTTTAACTGTAGCATCCCCGCATCCTTCCTAGTAATCAGCGCTAATATCCGGAAAATCCGCCGCACTTTCTTCTAGCCTTAATTTTTGGGTACCTGAAATATTTGAGTCCCTAATTCCGGAAATAATGGCCATACCGAGGAACGGGATGCGGCCCTGTATTCCCCCTTGACTTACTTCTTACGCGATAGCATCAAAATGGCAATCGCGAACACTTTCTGATTTTCGAGAAAAAAAGGGTAAGGGTTTAGACCACCCTTCAGCCGGCCTTCTTTCCGCCATAACTCCGCAGTACGTGTAGTCACAACAAAGCCGAGGGGTGCGTTGAATACAGCTCGTCGAACTCTATCTCCAGTATAAAGGACAACTCTCTATCCCCCTGCGTTTGGACGGGAGAGGCCGGCAAAGTTTCAAAAAATGGTCATTTTGACCTTCCAAAAGAGACTTTTTTCTACACAAGGGAAACGAAGCGGCTCAGAGACCCGCCCTTTTAACTGTAGCATCCCCGCATCCTTCCTAGTAATCAGCGCTAATATCCGGAAAATCCGCCGCACTTTTTTCTAGCCTTAATTTTTGGGTACCTGAAATATTTGAGTCCCTAATTCCGGAAATAATGGCCATACCGAGGAACGGGATGCGGCCCTGTATTCCCCCTTGACTTACTTCTTACGCGATAGCATCAAAATGGCAATCGCGAACACTTTCTGATTTTCGAGAAAAAAAGGGTAAGGGCTTAGACCACCCTTCCGCCGGCATTCTTTCCGCCATAACTCCGCAGTACGTGTAGTCACAACAAAGCCGAGGGGTGCGTTGAATACAGCTCGTCGAACTCTATCTCCAGTATAAAGGACAACTCTCTATCCCCCTGCGTTTGGACGGGAGAGGCCGGCAAAGTTTCAAAAAATGGTCATTTTGACCTTCCAAAAGAGACTTTTTTCTACACAAGGGAAACGAAGCGGCTCAGAGACCCGCCCTTTTAACTGTAGCATCCCCGCATCCTTCCTAGTAATCAGCGCTAATATCCGGAAAATCCGCCGCACTTTTTTCTAGCCTTAATTTTTGGGTACCTGAAATATTTGAGTCCCTAATTCCGGAAATAATGGCCATACCGAGGAACGGGATGCGGCCCTGTATTCCCCCTTGACTTACTTCTTACGCGATAGCATCAAAATGGCAATCGCGAACACTTTCTGATTTTCGAGAAAAAAAGGGTAAGGGTTTAGACCACCCTTCCGCCGGCATTCTTTCCGCCATAACTCCGCAGTACGTGTAGTCACAACAAAGCCGAGGGGTGCGTTGAATACAGCTCGTCGAACTCTATCTCCAGTATAAAGGACAACTCTCTATCCCCCTGCGTTTGGACGGGAGAGGCCGGCAAAGTTTCAAAAAATGGTCATTTTGACCTTCCAAAAGAGACTTTTTTCTACACAAGGGAAACGAAGCGGCTCAGAGACCCGCCCTTTTAACTGTAGCATCCCCGCATCCTTCCTAATAATCAGCGCTAATATCCGGAAAATCCGCCGCACTTTTTTCTAGCCTTAATTTTTGGGTACCTGAAATATTTGAGTCCCTAATTCCGGAAATAATGGCCATACCGAGGAACGGGATGCGGCCCTGTATTCCCCCTTGACTTACTTCTTACGCGATAGCATCAAAATGGCAATCGCGAACACTTTCTGATTTTCGAGAAAAAAAGGGTAAGGGTTTAGACCACCCTTCCGCCGGCATTCTTTCCGCCATAACTCCGCAGTACGTGTAGTCACAACAAAGCCGAGGGGTGCGTTGAATACAGCTCGTCGAACTCTATCTCCAGTATAAAGGACAACTCTCTATCCCCCTGAGTTTGGACGGGAGAGGCCGGCAAAGTTTCAAATAATGGTCATTTTGACCTTCCAAAAGAGACTTTTTTCTACACAAGGGAAACGAAGCGGCTCAGAGACCCGCCCTTTTAACTGTAGCATCCCCGCATCCTTCCTAGTAATCTGCGCTAATATCCGGAAAATCCGCCGCACTTTTTTCTAGCCTTAATTTTTGGGTACCTGAAATATTTGAGTCCCTAATTCCGGAAATAATGGCCATACCGAGGAACGGGATGCGGCCCTGTATTCCCCCTTGACTTACTTCTTACGCGATAGCATCAAAATGGCAATCGCGAACACTTTCTGATTTTCGAGAAAAAAAGGGTAAGGGTTTAGACCACCCTTCCGCCGGCATTCTTTCCGCCATAACTCCGCAGTACGTGTAGTCACAACAAAGCCGAGGGGTGCGTTGAATACAGCTCGTCGAACTCTATCTCCAGTATAAAGGACAACTCTCTATCCCCCTGAGTTTGGACGGGAGAGGCCGGCAAAGTTTCAAAAAATGGTCATTTTGACCTTCCAAAAGAGACTTTTTTCTACACAAGGGAAACGAAGCGGCTCAGAGACCCGCCCTTTTAACTGTAGCATCCCCGCATCCTTCCTAGTAATCAGCGCTAATATCCGGAAAATCCGCCGCACTTTTTTCTAGCCTTAATTTTTGGGTACCTGAAATATTTGAGTCCCTAATTCCGGAAATAATGGCCATACCGAGGAACGGGATGCGGCCCTGTATTCCCCCTTGACTTACTTCTTACGCGATAGCATCAAAATGGCAATCGCGAACACTTTCTGATTTTCGAGAAAAAAAGGGTCAGGGTTTAGACCACCCTTCCGCCGGCATTCTTTCCGCCATAACTCCGCAGTACGTGTAGTCACAACAAAGCCGAGGGGTGCGTTGAATACAGCTCGTCGAACTCTATCTCCAGTATAAAGGACAACTCTCTACCCCTCTGCGTTTGGACGGGAGAGGCCGGCAAAGTTTCAAAAAATGGTCATTTTGACCTTCCAAAAGAGACTTTTTTCTACACAAGGGAAACGAAGCGGCTCAGAGACCCGCCCTTTTAACTGTAGCATCCCCGCATCCTTCCTAGTAATCAGCGCTAATATCCGGAAAATCCGCCGCACTTTTTTCTAGCCTTAATTTTTGGGTACCTGAAATATTTGAGTCCCTAATTCCGGAAATAATGGCCATACCGAGGAACGGGATGCGGCCCTGTATTCCCCCTTGACTTACTTCTTACGCGATAGCATCAAAATGGCAATCGCGAACACTTTCTGATTTTCGAGAAAAAAAGGGTAAGGGTTTAGACCACCCTTCCGCCGGCATTCTTTCCGCCATAACTCCGCAGTACGTGTAGTCACAACAAAGCCGAGGGGTGCGTTGAATACAGCTCGTCGAACTCTATCTCCAGTATAAAGGACAACTCTCTATCCCCCTGCGTTTGGACGGGAGAGGCCGGCAAAGTTTCAAAAAATGGTCATTTTGACCTTCCAAAAGAGACTTTTTTCTACACAAGGGAAACGAAGCGGCTCAGAGACCCGCCCTTTTAACTGTAGCATCCCCGCATCCTTCCTAGTAATCAGCGCTAATATCCGGAAAATCCGCCGCACTTTTTTCTAGCCTTAATTTTTGGGTACCTGAAATATTTGAGTCCCTAATTCCGGAAATAATGGCCATACCGAGGAACGGGATGCGGCCCTGTATTCCCCCTTGACTTACTTCTTACGCGATAGCATCAAAATGGCAATCGCGAACACTTTCTGATTTTCGAGAAAAAAAGGGTAAGGGTTTAGACCACCCTTCAGCCGGCATTCTTTCCGCCATAACTCCGCAGTACGTGTAGTCACAACAAAGCCGAGGGGTGCGTTGAATACAGCTCGTCGAACTCTATCTCCAGTATAAAGGACAACTCTCTATCCCCCTGCGTTTGGACGGGAGAGGCCGGCAAAGTTTCAAAAAATGGTCATTTTGACCTTCCAAAAGAGACTTTTTTCTACACAAGGGAAACGAAGCGGCTCAGAGACCCGCCCTTTTAACTGTAGCATCCCCGCATCCTTCCTAGTAATCAGCGCTAATATCCGGAAAATCCGCCGCACTTTTTTCTAGCCTTAATTTTTGGGTACCTGAAATATTTGAGTCCCTAATTCCGGAAATAATGGCCATACCGAGGAACGGGATGCGGCCCTGTATTCCCCCTTGACTTACTTCTTACGCGATAGCATCAAAATGGCAATCGCGAACACTTTCTGATTTTCGAGAAAAAAAGGGTAAGGGTTTAGACCACCCTTCCGCCGGCATTCTTTCCGCCATAACTCCGCAGTACGTGTAGTCACAACAAAGCCGAGGGGTGCGTTGAATACAGCTCGTCGAACTCTATCTCCAGTATAAAGGACAACTCTCTATCCCCCTGCGTTTGGACGGGAGAGGCCGGCAAAGTTTCAAAAAATGGTCATTTTGACCTTCCAAAAGAGACTTTTTTCTACACAAGGGAAACGAAGCGGCTCAGAGACCCGCCCTTTTAACTGTAGCATCCCCGCATCCTTCCTAATAATCAGCGCTAATATCCGGAAAATCCGCCGCACTTTTTTCTAGCCTTAATTTTTGGGTACCTGAAATATTTGAGTCCCTAATTCCGGAAATAATGGCCATACCGAGGAACGGGATGCGGCCCTGTATTCCCCCTTGACTTACTTCTTACGCGATAGCATCAAAATGGCAATCGCGAACACTTTCTGATTTTCGAGAAAAAAAGGGTAAGGGTTTAGACCACCCTTCCGCCGGCATTCTTTCCGCCATAACTCCGCAGTACGTGTAGTCACAACAAAGCCGAGGGGTGCGTTCAATACAGCTCGTCGAACTCTATCTCCAGTATAAAGGACAACTCTCTATCCCCCTGAGTTTGGACGGGAGAGGCCGGCAAAGTTTCAAATAATGGTCATTTTGACCTTCCAAAAGAGACTTTTTTCTACACAAGGGAAACGAAGCGGCTCAGAGACCCGCCCTTTTAACTGTAGCATCCCCGCATCCTTCCTAGTAATCTGCGCTAATATCCGGAAAATCCGCCGCACTTTTTTCTAGCCTTAATTTTTGGGTACCTGAAATATTTGAGTCCCTAATTCCGGAAATAATGGCCATACCGAGGAACGGGATGCGGCCCTGTATTCCCCCTTGACTTACTTCTTACGCGATAGCATCAAAATGGCAATCGCGAACACTTTCTGATTTTCGAGAAAAAAAGGGTAAGGGTTTAGACCACCCTTCCGCCGGCATTCTTTCCGCCATAACTCCGCAGTACGTGTAGTCACAACAAAGCCGAGGGGTGCGTTGAATACAGCTCGTCGAACTCTATCTCCAGTATAAAGGACAACTCTCTATCCCCCTGCGTTTGGACGGGAGAGGCCGGCAAAGTTTCAAAAAATGGTCATTTTGACCTTCCAAAAGAGACTTTTTTCTACACAAGGGAAACGAAGCGGCTCAGAGACCCGCCCTTTTAACTGTAGCATCCCCGCATCCTTCCTAATAATCAGCGCTAATATCCGGAAAATCCGCCGCACTTTTTTCTAGCCTTAATTTTTGGGTACCTGAAATATTTGAGTCCCTAATTCCGGAAATAATGGCCATACCGAGGAACGGGATGCGGCCCTGTATTCCCCCTTGACTTACTTCTTACGCGATAGCATCAAAATGGCAATCGCGAACACTTTCTGATTTTCGAGAAAAAAAGGGTAAGGGTTTAGACCACCCTTCCGCCGGCATTCTTTCCGCCATAACTCCGCAGTACGTGTAGTCACAACAAAGCCGAGGGGTGCGTTGAATACAGCTCGTCGAACTCTATCTCCAGTATAAAGGACAACTCTCTATCCCCCTGAGTTTGGACGGGAGAGGCCGGCAAAGTTTCAAATAATGGTCATTTTGACCTTCCAAAAGAGACTTTTTTCTACACAAGGGAAACGAAGCGGCTCAGAGACCCGCCCTTTTAACTGTAGCATCCCCGCATCCTTCCTAGTAATCTGCGCTAATATCCGGAAAATCCGCCGCACTTTTTTCTAGCCTTAATTTTTGGGTACCTGAAATATTTGAGTCCCTAATTCCGGAAATAATGGCCATACCGAGGAACGGGATGCGGCCCTGTATTCCCCCTTGACTTACTTCTTACGCGATAGCATCAAAATGGCAATCGCGAACACTTTCTGATTTTCGAGAAAAAAAGGGTAAGGGCTTAGACCACCCTTCCGCCGGCATTCTTTCCGCCATAACTCCGCAGTACGTGTAGTCACAACAAAGCCGAGGGGTGCGTTGAATACAGCTCGTCGAACTCTATCTCCAGTATAAAGGACAACTCTCTATCCCCCTGCGTTTGGACGGGAGAGGCCGGCAAAGTTTCAAAAAATGGTCATTTTGACCTTCCAAAAGAGACTTTTTTCTACACCAGGGAAACGAAGCGGCTCAGAGACCCGCCCTTTTAACTGTAGCATCCCCGCATCCTTCCTAGTAATCAGCGCTAATATCCGGAAAATCCGCCGCACTTTTTTCTAGCCTTAATTTTTGGGTACCTGAAATATTTGAGTCCCTAATTCCGGAAATAATGGCCATACCGAGGAACGGGATGCGGCCCTGTATTCCCCCTTGACTTACTTCTTACGCGATAGCATCAAAATGGCAATCGCGAACACTTTCTGATTTTCGAGAAAAAAAGGGTAAGGGTTTAGACCACCCTTCCGCCGGCATTCTTTCCGCCATAACTCCGCAGTACGTGTAGTCACAACAAAGCCGAGGGGTGCGTTGAATACAGCTCGTCGAACTCTATCTCCAGTATAAAGGACAACTCTCTATCCCCCTGCGTTTGGACGGGAGAGGCCGGCAAAGTTTCAAAAAATGGTCATTTTGACCTTCCAAAAGAGACTTTTTTCTACACAAGGGAAACGAAGCGGCTCAGAGACCCGCCCTTTTAACTGTAGCATCCCCGCATCCTTCCTACTAATCAGCGCTAATATCCGGAAAATCCGCCGCACTTTTTTCTAGCCTTAATTTTTGGGTACCTGAAATATTTGAGTCCCTAATTCCGGAAATAATGGCCATACCGAGGAACGGGATGCGGCCCTGTATTCCCCCTTGACTTACTTCTTACGCGATAGCATCAAAATGGCAATCGCGAACACTTTCTGATTTTCGAGAAAAAAAGGGTAAGGGTTTAGACCACCCTTCAGCCGGCATTCTTTCCGCCATAACTCCGCAGTACGTGTAGTCACAACAAAGCCGAGGGGTGCGTTGAATACAGCTCGTCGAACTCTATCTCCAGTATAAAGGACAACTCTCTATCCCCCTGCGTTTGGACGGGGAGGCCGGCAAAGTTTCAAAAAATGGTCATTTTGACCTTCCAAAAGAGACTTTTTTCTACACAAGGGAAACGAAGCGGCTCAGAGACCCGCCCTTTTAACTGTAGCATCCCCGCATCCTTCCTAGTAATCAGCGCTAATATCCGGAAAATCCGCCGCACTTTTTTCTAGCCTTAATTTTTGGGTACCTGAAATATTTGAGTCCCTAATTCCGGAAATAATGGCCATACCGAGGAACGGGATGCGGCCCTGTATTCCCCCTTGACTTACTTCTTACGCGATAGCATCAAAATGGCAATCGCGAACACTTTCTGATTTTCGAGAAAAAAAGGGTAAGGGTTTAGACAACCCTTCCGCCGGCATTCTTTCCGCCATAACTCCGCAGTACGTGTAGTCACAACAAAGCCGAGGGGTGCGTTGAATACAGCTCGTCGAACTCTATCTCCAGTATAAAGGACAACTCTCTACCCCTCTGCGTTTGGACGGGAGAGGCCGGCAAAGTTTCAAAAAATGGTCATTTTGACCTTCCAAAAGAGACTTTTTTCTACACAAGGGAAACGAAGCGGCTCAGAGACCCGCCCTTTTAACTGTAGCATCCCCGCATCCTTCCTAGTAATCAGCGCTAATATCCGGAAAATCCGCCGCACTTTTTTCTAGCCTTAATTTTTGGGTACCTGAAATATTTGAGTCCCTAATTCCGGAAATAATGGCCATACCGAGGAACGGGATGCGGCCCTGTATTCCCCCTTGACTTACTTCTTACGCGATAGCATCAAAATGGCAATCGCGAACACTTTCTGATTTTCGAGAAAAAAAGGGTAAGGGTTTAGACCACCCTTCCGCCGGCATTCTTTCCGCCATAACTCCGCAGTACGTGTAGTCACAACAAAGCCGAGGGGTGCGTTGAATACAGCTCGTCGAACTCTATCTCCAGTATAAAGGACAACTCTCTATCCCCCTGCGTTTGGACGGGGAGGCCGGCAAAGTTTCAAAAAATGGTCATTTTGACCTTCCAAAAGAGACTTTTTTCTACACAAGGGAAACGAAGCGGCTCAGAGACCCGCCCTTTTAACTGTAGCATCCCCGCATCCTTCCTAGTAATCAGCGCTAATATCCGGAAAATCCGCCGCACTTTTTTCTAGCCTTAATTTTTGGGTACCTGAAATATTTGAGTCCCTAATTCCGGAAATAATGGCCATACCGAGGAACGGGATGCGGCCCTGTATTCCCCCTTGACTTACTTCTTACGCGATAGCATCAAAATGGCAATCGCGAACACTTTCTGATTTTCGAGAAAAAAAAGGTAAGGGTTTAGACAACCCTTCCGCCGGCATTCTTTCCGCCATAACTCCGCAGTACGTGTAGTCACAACAAAGCCGAGGGGTGCGTTGAATACAGCTCGTCGAACTCTATCTCCAGTATAAAGGACAACTCTCTATCCCCCTGAGTTTGGACGGGAGAGGCCGGCAAAGTTTCAAAAAATGGTCATTTTGACCTTCCAAAAGAGACTTTTTTCTACACAAGGGAAACGAAGCGGCTCAGAGACCCGCCCTTTTAACTGTAGCATCCCCGCATCCTTCCTAGTAATCAGCGCTAATATCCGGAAAATCCGCCGCACTTTTTTCTAGCCTTAATTTTTGGGTACCTGAAATATTTGAGTCCCTAATTCCGGAAATAATGGCCATACCGAGGAACGGGATGCGGCCCTGTATTCCCCCTTGACTTACTTCTTACGCGATAGCATCAAAATGGCAATCGCGAACACTTTCTGATTTTCGAGAAAAAAAGGGTCAGGGTTTAGACCACCCTTCCGCCGGCATTCTTTCCGCCATAACTCCGCAGTACGTGTAGTCACAACAAAGCCGAGGGGTGCGTTGAATACAGCTCGTCGAACTCTATCTCCAGTATAAAGGACAACTCTCTACCCCTCTGCGTTTGGACGGGAGAGGCCGGCAAAGTTTCAAAAAATGGTCATTTTGACCTTCCAAAAGAGACTTTTTTCTACACAAGGGAAACGAAGCGGCTCAGAGACCCGCCCTTTTAACTGTAGCATCCCCGCATCCTTCCTAGTAATCAGCGCTAATATCCGGAAAATCCGCCGCACTTTTTTCTAGCCTTAATTTTTGGGTACCTGAAATATTTGAGTCCCTAATTCCGGAAATAATGGCCATACCGAGGAACGGATGCGGCCCTGTATTCCCCCTTGACTTACTTCTTACGCGATAGCATCAAAATGGCAATCGCGAACACTTTCTGATTTCGAGAAAAAAAGGGTAAGGGTTTAGACCACCCTTCCGCCGGCATTCTTTCCGCCATAACTCCGCAGTACGTGTAGTCACAACAAAGCCGAGGGGTGCGTTGAATACAGCTCGTCGAACTCTATCTCCAGTATAAAGGACAACTCTCTATCCCCCTGCGTTTGGACGGGAGAGGCCGGCAAAGTTTCAAAAAATGGTCATTTTGACCTTCCAAAAGAGACTTTTTTCTACACAAGGAAACGAAGCGGCTCAGAGACCCGCCCTTTTAACTGTAGCATCCCCGCATCCTTCTCTAGTAATCAGCGCTAATATCCGGAAAATCCGCCGCACTTTTTTCTAGCCTTAATTTTTGGGTACCTGAAATATTTGAGTCCCTAATTCCGGAAATAATGGCCATACCGAGGAACGGGATGCGGCCCTGTATTCCCCCTTGACTTACTTCTTACGCGATAGCATCAAAATGGCAATCGCGAACACTTTCTGATTTTCGAGAAAAAAGGGTAAGGGTTTAGACCACCCTTCAGCCGGCATTCTTTCCGCCATAACTCCGCAGTACGTGTAGTCACAACAAAGCCGAGGGGTGCGTTGAATACAGCTCGTCGAACTCTATCTCCAGTATAAAGGACAACTCTCTATCCCCCTGCGTTTGGACGGGAGAGGCCGGCAAAGTTTCAAAAAATGGTCATTTTGACCTTCCAAAGAGACTTTTTTCTACACAAGGGAAACGAAGCGGCTCAGAGACCCGCCCTTTTAACTGTAGCATCCCCGCATCCTTCCTAGTAATCAGCGCTAATATCCGGAAAATCCGCCGCACTTTTTTCTAGCCTTAATTTTTGGGTACCTGAAATATTTGAGTCCCTAATTCCGGAAATAATGGCCATACCGAGGAACGGGATGCGGCCCTGTATTCCCCTTGACTTACTTCTTACGCGATAGCATCAAAATGGCAATCGCGAACACTTTCTGATTTTCGAGAAAAAAAGGGTAAGGGTTTAGACCACCCTTCCGCCGGCATTCTTTCCGCCATAACTCCGCAGTACGTGTAGTCACAACAAAGCCGAGGGGTGCGTTGAATACAGCTCGTCGAACTCTATCTCCAGTATAAAGGACAACTCTCTATCCCCCTGCGTTTGGACGGGAGAGGCCGGCAAAGTTTCAAAAATGGTCATTTTGACCTTCCAAAAGAGACTTTTTTCTACACAAGGGAAACGAAGCGGCTCAGAGACCCGCCCTTTTAACTGTAGCATCCCCGCATCCTTCCTAATAATCAGCGCTAATATCCGGAAAATCCGCCGCACTTTTTTCTAGCCTTAATTTTTGGGTACCTGAAATATTTGAGTCCCTAATTCCGGAAATAATGGCCATACCGAGGAACGGGATGCGGCCCTGTATTCCCCCTTGACTTACTTCTTACGCGATAGCATCAAAATGGCAATCGCGAACACTTTCTGATTTTCGAGAAAAAAAGGGTAAGGGTTTAGACCACCCTTCCGCCGGCATTCTTTCCGCCATAACTCCGCAGTACGTGTAGTCACAACAAAGCCGAGGGGTGCGTTCAATACAGCTCGTCGAACTCTATCTCCAGTATAAAGGACAACTCTCTATCCCCCTGAGTTTGGACGGGAGAGGCCGGCAAAGTTTCAAATAATGGTCATTTTGACCTTCCAAAAGAGACTTTTTTCTACACAAGGGAAACGAAGCGGCTCAGAGACCCGCCCTTTTAACTGTAGCATCCCCGCATCCTTCCTAGTAATCTGCGCTAATATCCGGAAAATCCGCCGCACTTTTTTCTAGCCTTAATTTTTGGGTACCTGAAATATTTGAGTCCCTAATTCCGGAAATAATGGCCATACCGAGGAACGGGATGCGGCCCTGTATTCCCCCTTGACTTACTTCTTACGCGATAGCATCAAAATGGCAATCGCGAACACTTTCTGATTTTCGAGAAAAAAGGGTAAGGGTTTAGACCACCCTTCCGCCGGCATTCTTTCCGCCATAACTCCGCAGTACGTGTAGTCACAACAAAGCCGAGGGGTGCGTTGAATACAGCTCGTCGAACTCTATCTCCAGTATAAAGGACAACTCTCTATCCCCCTGCGTTTGGACGGGAGAGGCCGGCAAAGTTTCAAAAAATGGTCATTTTGACCTTCCAAAAGAGACTTTTTTCTACACAAGGGAAACGAAGCGGCTCAGAGACCCGCCCTTTTAACTGTAGCATCCCCGCATCCTTCCTAATAATCAGCGCTAATATCCGGAAAATCCGCCGCACTTTTTTCTAGCCTTAATTTTTGGGTACCTGAAATATTTGAGTCCCTAATTCCGGAAATAATGGCCATACCGAGGAACGGGATGCGGCCCTGTATTCCCCCTTGACTTACTTCTTACGCGATAGCATCAAAATGGCAATCGCGAACACTTTCTGATTTTCGAGAAAAAAAGGGTAAGGGTTTAGACCACCCTTCCGCCGGCATTCTTTCCGCCATAACTCCGCAGTACGTGTAGTCACAACAAAGCCGAGGGGTGCGTTGAATACAGCTCGTCGAACTCTATCTCCAGTATAAAGGACAACTCTCTATCCCCCTGAGTTTGGACGGGAGAGGCCGGCAAAGTTTCAAATAATGGTCATTTTGACCTTCCAAAAGAGACTTTTTTCTACACAAGGGAAACGAAGCGGCTCAGAGACCCGCCCTTTTAACTGTAGCATCCCCGCATCCTTCCTAGTAATCAGCGCTAATATCGGAAAATCCGCCGCACTTTTTTCTAGCCTTAATTTTTGGGTACCTGAAATATTTGAGTCCCTAATTCCGGAAATAATGGCCATACCGAGGAACGGGATGCGGCCCTGTATTCCCCCTTGACTTACTTCTTACGCGATAGCATCAAAATGGCAATCGCGAACACTTTCTGATTTTCGAGAAAAAAAGGGTAAGGGTTTAGACCACCCTTCCGCCGGCATTCTTTCCGCCATAACTCCGCAGTACGTGTAGTCACAACAAAGCCGAGGGGTGCGTTGAATACAGCTCGTCGAACTCTATCTCCAGTATAAAGGACAACTCTCTATCCCCCTGCGTTTGGACGGGAGAGGCCGGCAAAGTTTCAAAAATGGTCATTTTGACCTTCCAAAAGAGACTTTTTTCTACACAAGGGAAACGAAGCGGCTCAGAGACCCGCCCTTTTAACTGTAGCATCCCCGCATCCTTCCTAATAATCAGCGCTAATATCCGGAAAATCCGCCGCACTTTTTTCTAGCCTTAATTTTTGGGTACCTGAAATATTTGAGTCCCTAATTCCGGAAATAATGGCCATACCGAGGAACGGGATGCGGCCCTGTATTCCCCCTTGACTTACTTCTTACGCGATAGCATCAAAATGGCAATCGCGAACACTTTCTGATTTTCGAGAAAAAAAGGGTAAGGGTTTAGACCACCCTTCCGCCGGCATTCTTTCCGCCATAACTCCGCAGTACGTGTAGTCACAACAAAGCCGAGGGGTGCGTTCAATACAGCTCGTCGAACTCTATCTCCAGTATAAAGGACAACTCTCTATCCCCCTGAGTTTGGACGGGAGAGGCCGGCAAAGTTTCAAATAATGGTCATTTTGACCTTCCAAAAGAGACTTTTTTCTACACAAGGGAAACGAAGCGGCTCAGAGACCCGCCCTTTTAACTGTAGCATCCCCGCATCCTTCCTAGTAATCTGCGCTAATATCCGGAAAATCCGCCGCACTTTTTTCTAGCCTTAATTTTTGGGTACCTGAAATATTTGAGTCCCTAATTCCGGAAATAATGGCCATACCGAGGAACGGGATGCGGCCCTGTATTCCCCCTTGACTTACTTCTTACGCGATAGCATCAAAATGGCAATCGCGAACACTTTCTGATTTTCGAGAAAAAAAGGGTAAGGGTTTAGACCACCCTTCCGCCGGCATTCTTTCCGCCATAACTCCGCAGTACGTGTAGTCACAACAAAGCCGAGGGGTGCGTTGAATACAGCTCGTCGAACTCTATCTCCAGTATAAAGGACAACTCTCTATCCCCCTGCGTTTGGACGGGAGAGGCCGGCAAAGTTTCAAAAAATGGTCATTTTGACCTTCCAAAAGAGACTTTTTTCTACACAAGGGAAACGAAGCGGCTCAGAGACCCGCCCTTTTAACTGTAGCATCCCCGCATCCTTCCTAATAATCAGCGCTAATATCCGGAAAATCCGCCGCACTTTTTTCTAGCCTTAATTTTTGGGTACCTGAAATATTTGAGTCCCTAATTCCGGAAATAATGGCCATACCGAGGAACGGGATGCGGCCCTGTATTCCCCCTTGACTTACTTCTTACGCGATAGCATCAAAATGGCAATCGCGAACACTTTCTGATTTTCGAGAAAAAAAGGGTAAGGGTTTAGACCACCCTTCCGCCGGCATTCTTTCCGCCATAACTCCGCAGTACGTGTAGTCACAACAAAGCCGAGGGGTGCGTTGAATACAGCTCGTCGAACTCTATCTCCAGTATAAAGGACAACTCTCTATCCCCCTGAGTTTGGACGGGAGAGGCCGGCAAAGTTTCAAATAATGGTCATTTTGACCTTCCAAAAGAGACTTTTTTCTACACAAGGGAAACGAAGCGGCTCAGAGACCCGCCCTTTTAACTGTAGCATCCCCGCATCCTTCCTAGTAATCAGCGCTAATATCCGGAAAATCCGCCGCACTTTTTTCTAGCCTTAATTTTTGGGTACCTGAAATATTTGAGTCCCTAATTCCGGAAATAATGGCCATACCGAGGAACGGGATGCGGCCCTGTATTCCCCCTTGACTTACTTCTTACGCGATAGCATCAAAATGGCAATCGCGAACACTTTCTGATTTTCGAGAAAAAAAGGGTAAGGGTTTAGACCACCCTTCCGCCGGCATTCTTTCCGCCATAACTCCGCAGTACGTGTAGTCACAACAAAGCCGAGGGGTGCGTTGAATACAGCTCGTCGAACTCTATCTCCAGTATAAAGGACAACTCTCTATCCCCCTGCGTTTGGACGGGAGAGGCCGGCAAAGTTTCAAAAAATGGTCATTTTGACCTTCCAAAAGAGACTTTTTTCTACACAAGGGAAACGAAGCGGCTCAGAGACCCGCCCTTTTAACTGTAGCATCCCCGCATCCTTCCTAATAATCAGCGCTAATATCCGGAAAATCCGCCGCACTTTTTTCTAGCCTTAATTTTTGGGTACCTGAAATATTTGAGTCCCTAATTCCGGAAATAATGGCCATACCGAGGAACGGGATGCGGCCCTGTATTCCCCCTTGACTTACTTCTTACGCGATAGCATCAAAATGGCAATCGCGAACACTTTCTGATTTTCGAGAAAAAAAGGGTAAGGGTTTAGACCACCCTTCCGCCGGCATTCTTTCCGCCATAACTCCGCAGTACGTGTAGTCACAACAAAGCCGAGGGGTGCGTTCAATACAGCTCGTCGAACTCTATCTCCAGTATAAAGGACAACTCTCTATCCCCCTGAGTTTGGACGGGAGAGGCCGGCAAAGTTTCAAATAATGGTCATTTTGACCTTCCAAAAGAGACTTTTTTCTACACAAGGGAAACGAAGCGGCTCAGAGACCCGCCCTTTTAACTGTAGCATCCCCGCATCCTTCCTAGTAATCTGCGCTAATATCCGGAAAATCCGCCGCACTTTTTTCTAGCCTTAATTTTTGGGTACCTGAAATATTTGAGTCCCTAATTCCGGAAATAATGGCCATACCGAGGAACGGGATGCGGCCCTGTATTCCCCCTTGACTTACTTCTTACGCGATAGCATCAAAATGGCAATCGCGAACACTTTCTGATTTTCGAGAAAAAAAGGGTAAGGGTTTAGACCACCCTTCCGCCGGCATTCTTTCCGCCATAACTCCGCAGTACGTGTAGTCACAACAAAGCCGAGGGGTGCGTTGAATACAGCTCGTCGAACTCTATCTCCAGTATAAAGGACAACTCTCTATCCCCCTGCGTTTGGACGGGAGAGGCCGGCAAAGTTTCAAAAAATGGTCATTTTGACCTTCCAAAAGAGACTTTTTTCTACACAAGGGAAACGAAGCGGCTCAGAGACCCGCCCTTTTAACTGTAGCATCCCCGCATCCTTCCTAATAATCAGCGCTAATATCCGGAAAATCCGCCGCACTTTTTTCTAGCCTTAATTTTTGGGTACCTGAAATATTTGAGTCCCTAATTCCGGAAATAATGGCCATACCGAGGAACGGGATGCGGCCCTGTATTCCCCCTTGACTTACTTCTTACGCGATAGCATCAAAATGGCAATCGCGAACACTTTCTGATTTTCGAGAAAAAAAGGGTAAGGGTTTAGACCACCCTTCCGCCGGCATTCTTTCCGCCATAACTCCGCAGTACGTGTAGTCACAACAAAGCCGAGGGGTGCGTTGAATACAGCTCGTCGAACTCTATCTCCAGTATAAAGGACAACTCTCTATCCCCCTGAGTTTGGACGGGAGAGGCCGGCAAAGTTTCAAATAATGGTCATTTTGACCTTCCAAAAGAGACTTTTTTCTACACAAGGGAAACGAAGCGGCTCAGAGACCCGCCCTTTTAACTGTAGCATCCCCGCATCCTTCCTAGTAATCTGCGCTAATATCCGGAAAATCCGCCGCACTTTTTTCTAGCCTTAATTTTTGGGTACCTGAAATATTTGAGTCCCTAATTCCGGAAATAATGGCCATACCGAGGAACGGGATGCGGCCCTGTATTCCCCCTTGACTTACTTCTTACGCGATAGCATCAAAATGGCAATCGCGAACACTTTCTGATTTTCGAGAAAAAAAGGGTAAGGGCTTAGACCACCCTTCCGCCGGCATTCTTTCCGCCATAACTCCGCAGTACGTGTAGTCACAACAAAGCCGAGGGGTGCGTTGAATACAGCTCGTCGAACTCTATCTCCAGTATAAAGGACAACTCTCTATCCCCCTGCGTTTGGACGGGAGAGGCCGGCAAAGTTTCAAAAAATGGTCATTTTGACCTTCCAAAAGAGACTTTTTTCTACACCAGGGAAACGAAGCGGCTCAGAGACCCGCCCTTTTAACTGTAGCATCCCCGCATCCTTCCTAGTAATCAGCGCTAATATCCGGAAAATCCGCCGCACTTTTTTCTAGCCTTAATTTTTGGGTACCTGAAATATTTGAGTCCCTAATTCCGGAAATAATGGCCATACCGAGGAACGGGATGCGGCCCTGTATTCCCCCTTGACTTACTTCTTACGCGATAGCATCAAAATGGCAATCGCGAACACTTTCTGATTTTCGAGAAAAAAAGGGTAAGGGTTTAGACCACCCTTCCGCCGGCATTCTTTCCGCCATAACTCCGCAGTACGTGTAGTCACAACAAAGCCGAGGGGTGCGTTGAATACAGCTCGTCGAACTCTATCTCCAGTATAAAGGACAACTCTCTATCCCCCTGCGTTTGGACGGGAGAGGCCGGCAAAGTTTCAAAAAATGGTCATTTTGACCTTCCAAAAGAAACTTTTTTCTACACAAGGGAAACGAAGCGGCTCAGAGACCCGCCCTTTTAACTGTAGCATCCCCGCATCCTTCCTACTAATCAGCGCTAATATCCGGAAAATCCGCCGCACTTTTTTCTAGCCTTAATTTTTGGGTACCTGAAATATTTGAGTCCCTAATTCCGGAAATAATGGCCATACCGAGGAACGGGATGCGGCCCTGTATTCCCCCTTGACTTACTTCTTACGCGATAGCATCAAAATGGCAATCGCGAACACTTTCTGATTTTCGAGAAAAAAAGGGTAAGGGTTTAGACCACCCTTCAGCCGGCATTCTTTCCGCCATAACTCCGCAGTACGTGTAGTCACAACAAAGCCGAGGGGTGCGTTGAATACAGCTCGTCGAACTCTATCTCCAGTATAAAGGACAACTCTCTATCCCCCTGCGTTTGGACGGGGAGGCCGGCAAAGTTTCAAAAAATGGTCATTTTGACCTTCCAAAAGAGACTTTTTTCTACACAAGGGAAACGAAGCGGCTCAGAGACCCGCCCTTTTAACTGTAGCATCCCCGCATCCTTCCTAGTAATCAGCGCTAATATCCGGAAAATCCGCCGCACTTTTTTCTAGCCTTAATTTTTGGGTACCTGAAATATTTGAGTCCCTAATTCCGGAAATAATGGCCATACCGAGGAACGGGATGCGGCCCTGTATTCCCCCTTGACTTACTTCTTACGCGATAGCATCAAAATGGCAATCGCGAACACTTTCTGATTTTCGAGAAAAAAAGGGTAAGGGTTTAGACAACCCTTCCGCCGGCATTCTTTCCGCCATAACTCCGCAGTACGTGTAGTCACAACAAAGCCGAGGGGTGCGTTGAATACAGCTCGTCGAACTCTATCTCCAGTATAAAGGACAACTCTCTACCCCTCTGCGTTTGGACGGGAGAGGCCGGCAAAGTTTCAAAAAATGGTCATTTTGACCTTCCAAAAGAGACTTTTTTCTACACAAGGGAAACGAAGCGGCTCAGAGACCCGCCCTTTTAACTGTAGCATCCCCGCATCCTTCCTAGTAATCAGCGCTAATATCCGGAAAATCCGCCGCACTTTTTTCTAGCCTTAATTTTTGGGTACCTGAAATATTTGAGTCCCTAATTCCGGAAATAATGGCCATACCGAGGAACGGGATGCGGCCCTGTATTCCCCCTTGACTTACTTCTTACGCGATAGCATCAAAATGGCAATCGCGAACACTTTCTGATTTTCGAGAAAAAAAGGGTAAGGGTTTAGACCACCCTTCCGCCGGCATTCTTTCCGCCATAACTCCGCAGTACGTGTAGTCACAACAAAGCCGAGGGGTGCGTTGAATACAGCTCGTCGAACTCTATCTCCAGTATAAAGGACAACTCTCTATCCCCCTGCGTTTGGACGGGAGAGGCCGGCAAAGTTTCAAAAAATGGTCATTTTGACCTTCCAAAAGAGACTTTTTTCTACACAAGGGAAACGAAGCGGCTCAGAGACCCGCCCTTTTAACTGTAGCATCCCCGCATCCTTCCTAATAATCAGCGCTAATATCCGGAAAATCCGCCGCACTTTTTTCTAGCCTTAATTTTTGGGTACCTGAAATATTTGAGTCCCTAATTCCGGAAATAATGGCCATACCGAGGAACGGGATGCGGCCCTGTATTCCCCCTTGACTTACTTCTTACGCGATAGCATCAAAATGGCAATCGCGAACACTTTCTGATTTTCGAGAAAAAAAGGGTAAGGGTTTAGACCACCCTTCCGCCGGCATTCTTTCCGCCATAACTCCGCAGTACGTGTAGTCACAACAAAGCCGAGGGGTGCGTTGAATACAGCTCGTCGAACTCTATCTCCAGTATAAAGGACAACTCTCTATCCCCCTGAGTTTGGACGGGAGAGGCCGGCAAAGTTTCAAATAATGGTCATTTTGACCTTCCAAAAGAGACTTTTTTCTACACAAGGGAAACGAAGCGGCTCAGAGACCCGCCCTTTTAACTGTAGCATCCCCGCATCCTTCCTAGTAATCTGCGCTAATATCCGGAAAATCCGCCGCACTTTTTTCTAGCCTTAATTTTTGGGTACCTGAAATATTTGAGTCCCTAATTCCGGAAATAATGGCCATACCGAGGAACGGGATGCGGCCCTGTATTCCCCCTTGACTTACTTCTTACGCGATAGCATCAAAATGGCAATCGCGAACACTTTCTGATTTTCGAGAAAAAAAGGGTAAGGGTTTAGACCACCCTTCCGCCGGCATTCTTTCCGCCATAACTCCGCAGTACGTGTAGTCACAACAAAGCCGAGGGGTGCGTTGAATACAGCTCGTCGAACTCTATCTCCAGTATAAAGGACAACTCTCTATCCCCCTGCGTTTGGACGGGAGAGGCCGGCAAAGTTTCAAAAAATGGTCATTTTGACCTTCCAAAAGAGACTTTTTTCTACACAAGGGAAACGAAGCGGCTCAGAGACCCGCCCTTTTAACTGTAGCATCCCCGCATCCTTCCTAATAATCAGCGCTAATATCCGGAAAATCCGCCGCACTTTTTTCTAGCCTTAATTTTTGGGTACCTGAAATATTTGAGTCCCTAATTCCGGAAATAATGGCCATACCGAGGAACGGGATGCGGCCCTGTATTCCCCCTTGACTTACTTCTTACGCGATAGCATCAAAATGGCAATCGCGAACACTTTCTGATTTTCGAGAAAAAAAGGGTAAGGGTTTAGACCACCCTTCCGCCGGCATTCTTTCCGCCATAACTCCGCAGTACGTGTAGTCACAACAAAGCCGAGGGGTGCGTTGAATACAGCTCGTCGAACTCTATCTCCAGTATAAAGGACAACTCTCTATCCCCCTGAGTTTGGACGGGAGAGGCCGGCAAAGTTTCAAAAAATGGTCATTTTGACCTTCCAAAAGAGACTTTTTTCTACACAAGGGAAACGAAGCGGCTCAGAGACCCGCCCTTTTAACTGTAGCATCCCCGCATCCTTCCTAGTAATCAGCGCTAATATCCGGAAAATCCGCCGCACTTTTTTCTAGCCTTAATTTTTGGGTACCTGAAATATTTGAGTCCCTAATTCCGGAAATAATGGCCATACCGAGGAACGGGATGCGGCCCTGTATTCCCCCTTGACTTACTTCTTACGCGATAGCATCAAAATGGCAATCGCGAACACTTTCTGATTTTCGAGAAAAAAAGGGTCAGGGTTTAGACCACCCTTCCGCCGGCATTCTTTCCGCCATAACTCCGCAGTACGTGTAGTCACAACAAAGCCGAGGGGTGCGTTGAATACAGCTCGTCGAACTCTATCTCCAGTATAAAGGACAACTCTCTACCCCTCTGCGTTTGGACGGGAGAGGCCGGCAAAGTTTCAAAAAATGGTCATTTTGACCTTCCAAAAGAGACTTTTTTCTACACAAGGGAAACGAAGCGGCTCAGAGACCCGCCCTTTTAACTGTAGCATCCCCGCATCCTTCCTAGTAATCAGCGCTAATATCCGGAAAATCCGCCGCACTTTTTTCTAGCCTTAATTTTTGGGTACCTGAAATATTTGAGTCCCTAATTCCGGAAATAATGGCCATACCGAGGAACGGGATGCGGCCCTGTATTCCCCCTTGACTTACTTCTTACGCGATAGCATCAAAATGGCAATCGCGAACACTTTCTGATTTTCGAGAAAAAAAGGGTAAGGGTTTAGACCACCCTTCCGCCGGCATTCTTTCCGCCATAACTCCGCAGTACGTGTAGTCACAACAAAGCCGAGGGGTGCGTTGAATACAGCTCGTCGAACTCTATCTCCAGTATAAAGGACAACTCTCTATCCCCCTGCGTTTGGACGGGAGAGGCCGGCAAAGTTTCAAAAAATGGTCATTTTGACCTTCCAAAAGAGACTTTTTTCTACACCAGGGAAACGAAGCGGCTCAGAGACCCGCCCTTTTAACTGTAGCATCCCCGCATCCTTCCTAGTAATCAGCGCTAATATCCGGAAAATCCGCCGCACTTTTTTCTAGCCTTAATTTTTGGGTACCTGAAATATTTGAGTCCCTAATTCCGGAAATAATGGCCATACCGAGGAACGGGATGCGGCCCTGTATTCCCCCTTGACTTACTTCTTACGCGATAGCATCAAAATGGCAATCGCGAACACTTTCTGATTTTCGAGAAAAAAAGGGTAAGGGTTTAGACCACCCTTCCGCCGGCATTCTTTCCGCCATAACTCCGCAGTACGTGTAGTCACAACAAAGCCGAGGGGTGCGTTGAATACAGCTCGTCGAACTCTATCTCCAGTATAAAGGACAACTCTCTATCCCCCTGCGTTTGGACGGGAGAGGCCGGCAAAGTTTCAAAAAATGGTCATTTTGACCTTCCAAAAGAGACTTTTTTCTACACAAGGGAAACGAAGCGGCTCAGAGACCCGCCCTTTTAACTGTAGCATCCCCGCATCCTTCCTACTAATCAGCGCTAATATCCGGAAAATCCGCCGCACTTTTTTCTAGCCTTAATTTTTGGGTACCTGAAATATTTGAGTCCCTAATTCCGGAAATAATGGCCATACCGAGGAACGGGATGCGGCCCTGTATTCCCCCTTGACTTACTTCTTACGCGATAGCATCAAAATGGCAATCGCGAACACTTTCTGATTTTCGAGAAAAAAAGGGTAAGGGTTTAGACCACCCTTCAGCCGGCATTCTTTCCGCCATAACTCCGCAGTACGTGTAGTCACAACAAAGCCGAGGGGTGCGTTGAATACAGCTCGTCGAACTCTATCTCCAGTATAAAGGACAACTCTCTATCCCCCTGCGTTTGGACGGGGAGGCCGGCAAAGTTTCAAAAAATGGTCATTTTGACCTTCCAAAAGAGACTTTTTTCTACACAAGGGAAACGAAGCGGCTCAGAGACCCGCCCTTTTAACTGTAGCATCCCCGCATCCTTCCTAGTAATCAGCGCTAATATCCGGAAAATCCGCCGCACTTTTTTCTAGCCTTAATTTTTGGGTACCTGAAATATTTGAGTCCCTAATTCCGGAAATAATGGCCATACCGAGGAACGGGATGCGGCCCTGTATTCCCCCTTGACTTACTTCTTACGCGATAGCATCAAAATGGCAATCGCGAACACTTTCTGATTTTCGAGAAAAAAAGGGTAAGGGTTTAGACAACCCTTCCGCCGGCATTCTTTCCGCCATAACTCCGCAGTACGTGTAGTCACAACAAAGCCGAGGGGTGCGTTGAATACAGCTCGTCGAACTCTATCTCCAGTATAAAGGACAACTCTCTACCCCTCTGCGTTTGGACGGGAGAGGCCGGCAAAGTTTCAAAAAATGGTCATTTTGACCTTCCAAAAGAGACTTTTTTCTACACAAGGGAAACGAAGCGGCTCAGAGACCCGCCCTTTTAACTGTAGCATCCCCGCATCCTTCCTAGTAATCAGCGCTAATATCCGGAAAATCCGCCGCACTTTTTTCTAGCCTTAATTTTTGGGTACCTGAAATATTTGAGTCCCTAATTCCGGAAATAATGGCCATACCGAGGAACGGGATGCGGCCCTGTATTCCCCCTTGACTTACTTCTTACGCGATAGCATCAAAATGGCAATCGCGAACACTTTCTGATTTTCGAGAAAAAAAGGGTAAGGGTTTAGACCACCCTTCCGCCGGCATTCTTTCCGCCATAACTCCGCAGTACGTGTAGTCACAACAAAGCCGAGGGGTGCGTTGAATACAGCTCGTCGAACTCTATCTCCAGTATAAAGGACAACTCTCTATCCCCCTGCGTTTGGACGGGAGAGGCCGGCAAAGTTTCAAAAAATGGTCATTTTGACCTTCCAAAAGAGACTTTTTTCTACACAAGGGAAACGAAGCGGCTCAGAGACCCGCCCTTTTAACTGTAGCATCCCCGCATCCTTCCTAATAATCAGCGCTAATATCCGGAAAATCCGCCGCACTTTTTTCTAGCCTTAATTTTTGGGTACCTGAAATATTTGAGTCCCTAATTCCGGAAATAATGGCCATACCGAGGAACGGGATGCGGCCCTGTATTCCCCCTTGACTTACTTCTTACGCGATAGCATCAAAATGGCAATCGCGAACACTTTCTGATTTTCGAGAAAAAAAGGGTAAGGGTTTAGACCACCCTTCCGCCGGCATTCTTTCCGCCATAACTCCGCAGTACGTGTAGTCACAACAAAGCCGAGGGGTGCGTTGAATACAGCTCGTCGAACTCTATCTCCAGTATAAAGGACAACTCTCTATCCCCCTGAGTTTGGACGGGAGAGGCCGGCAAAGTTTCAAATAATGGTCATTTTGACCTTCCAAAAGAGACTTTTTTCTACACAAGGGAAACGAAGCGGCTCAGAGACCCGCCCTTTTAACTGTAGCATCCCCGCATCCTTCCTAGTAATCTGCGCTAATATCCGGAAAATCCGCCGCACTTTTTTCTAGCCTTAATTTTTGGGTACCTGAAATATTTGAGTCCCTAATTCCGGAAATAATGGCCATACCGAGGAACGGGATGCGGCCCTGTATTCCCCCTTGACTTACTTCTTACGCGATAGCATCAAAATGGCAATCGCGAACACTTTCTGATTTTCGAGAAAAAAAGGGTAAGGGTTTAGACCACCCTTCCGCCGGCATTCTTTCCGCCATAACTCCGCAGTACGTGTAGTCACAACAAAGCCGAGGGGTGCGTTGAATACAGCTCGTCGAACTCTATCTCCAGTATAAAGGACAACTCTCTATCCCCCTGCGTTTGGACGGGAGAGGCCGGCAAAGTTTCAAAAAATGGTCATTTTGACCTTCCAAAAGAGACTTTTTTCTACACAAGGGAAACGAAGCGGCTCAGAGACCCGCCCTTTTAACTGTAGCATCCCCGCATCCTTCCTAATAATCAGCGCTAATATCCGGAAAATCCGCCGCACTTTTTTCTAGCCTTAATTTTTGGGTACCTGAAATATTTGAGTCCCTAATTCCGGAAATAATGGCCATACCGAGGAACGGGATGCGGCCCTGTATTCCCCCTTGACTTACTTCTTACGCGATAGCATCAAAATGGCAATCGCGAACACTTTCTGATTTTCGAGAAAAAAAGGGTAAGGGTTTAGACCACCCTTCCGCCGGCATTCTTTCCGCCATAACTCCGCAGTACGTGTAGTCACAACAAAGCCGAGGGGTGCGTTGAATACAGCTCGTCGAACTCTATCTCCAGTATAAAGGACAACTCTCTATCCCCCTGAGTTTGGACGGGAGAGGCCGGCAAAGTTTCAAAAAATGGTCATTTTGACCTTCCAAAAGAGACTTTTTTCTACACAAGGGAAACGAAGCGGCTCAGAGACCCGCCCTTTTAACTGTAGCATCCCCGCATCCTTCCTAGTAATCAGCGCTAATATCCGGAAAATCCGCCGCACTTTTTTCTAGCCTTAATTTTTGGGTACCTGAAATATTTGAGTCCCTAATTCCGGAAATAATGGCCATACCGAGGAACGGGATGCGGCCCTGTATTCCCCCTTGACTTACTTCTTACGCGATAGCATCAAAATGGCAATCGCGAACACTTTCTGATTTTCGAGAAAAAAAGGGTCAGGGTTTAGACCACCCTTCCGCCGGCATTCTTTCCGCCATAACTCCGCAGTACGTGTAGTCACAACAAAGCCGAGGGGTGCGTTGAATACAGCTCGTCGAACTCTATCTCCAGTATAAAGGACAACTCTCTACCCCTCTGCGTTTGGACGGGAGAGGCCGGCAAAGTTTCAAAAAATGGTCATTTTGACCTTCCAAAAGAGACTTTTTTCTACACAAGGGAAACGAAGCGGCTCAGAGACCCGCCCTTTTAACTGTAGCATCCCCGCATCCTTCCTAGTAATCAGCGCTAATATCCGGAAAATCCGCCGCACTTTTTTCTAGCCTTAATTTTTGGGTACCTGAAATATTTGAGTCCCTAATTCCGGAAATAATGGCCATACCGAGGAACGGGATGCGGCCCTGTATTCCCCCTTGACTTACTTCTTACGCGATAGCATCAAAATGGCAATCGCGAACACTTTCTGATTTTCGAGAAAAAAAGGGTAAGGGTTTAGACCACCCTTCCGCCGGCATTCTTTCCGCCATAACTCCGCAGTACGTGTAGTCACAACAAAGCCGAGGGGTGCGTTGAATACAGCTCGTCGAACTCTATCTCCAGTATAAAGGACAACTCTCTATCCCCCTGCGTTTGGACGGGAGAGGCCGGCAAAGTTTCAAAAAATGGTCATTTTGACCTTCCAAAAGAGACTTTTTTCTACACAAGGGAAACGAAGCGGCTCAGAGACCCGCCCTTTTAACTGTAGCATCCCCGCATCCTTCCTAATAATCAGCGCTAATATCCGGAAAATCCGCCGCACTTTTTTCTAGCCTTAATTTTTGGGTACCTGAAATATTTGAGTCCCTAATTCCGGAAATAATGGCCATACCGAGGAACGGGATGCGGCCCTGTATTCCCCCTTGACTTACTTCTTACGCGATAGCATCAAAATGGCAATCGCGAACACTTTCTGATTTTCGAGAAAAAAAGGGTAAGGGTTTAGACCACCCTTCCGCCGGCATTCTTTCCGCCATAACTCCGCAGTACGTGTAGTCACAACAAAGCCGAGGGGTGCGTTGAATACAGCTCGTCGAACTCTATCTCCAGTATAAAGGACAACTCTCTATCCCCCTGAGTTTGGACGGGAGAGGCCGGCAAAGTTTCAAATAATGGTCATTTTGACCTTCCAAAAGAGACTTTTTTCTACACAAGGGAAACGAAGCGGCTCAGAGACCCGCCCTTTTAACTGTAGCATCCCCGCATCCTTCCTAGTAATCTGCGCTAATATCCGGAAAATCCGCCGCACTTTTTTCTAGCCTTAATTTTTGGGTACCTGAAATATTTGAGTCCCTAATTCCGGAAATAATGGCCATACCGAGGAACGGGATGCGGCCCTGTATTCCCCCTTGACTTACTTCTTACGCGATAGCATCAAAATGGCAATCGCGAACACTTTCTGATTTTCGAGAAAAAAAGGGTAAGGGTTTAGACCACCCTTCCGCCGGCATTCTTTCCGCCATAACTCCGCAGTACGTGTAGTCACAACAAAGCCGAGGGGTGCGTTGAATACAGCTCGTCGAACTCTATCTCCAGTATAAAGGACAACTCTCTATCCCCCTGCGTTTGGACGGGAGAGGCCGGCAAAGTTTCAAAAAATGGTCATTTTGACCTTCCAAAAGAGACTTTTTTCTACACAAGGGAAACGAAGCGGCTCAGAGACCCGCCCTTTTAACTGTAGCATCCCCGCATCCTTCCTAATAATCAGCGCTAATATCCGGAAAATCCGCCGCACTTTTTTCTAGCCTTAATTTTTGGGTACCTGAAATATTTGAGTCCCTAATTCCGGAAATAATGGCCATACCGAGGAACGGGATGCGGCCCTGTATTCCCCCTTGACTTACTTCTTACGCGATAGCATCAAAATGGCAATCGCGAACACTTTCTGATTTTCGAGAAAAAAAGGGTAAGGGTTTAGACCACCCTTCCGCCGGCATTCTTTCCGCCATAACTCCGCAGTACGTGTAGTCACAACAAAGCCGAGGGGTGCGTTGAATACAGCTCGTCGAACTCTATCTCCAGTATAAAGGACAACTCTCTATCCCCCTGCGTTTGGACGGGAGAGGCCGGCAAAGTTTCAAAAAATGGTCATTTTGACCTTCCAAAAGAGACTTTTTTCTACACAAGGGAAACGAAGCGGCTCAGAGACCCGCCCTTTTAACTGTAGCATCCCCGCATCCTTCCTAATAATCAGCGCTAATATCCGGAAAATCCGCCGCACTTTTTTCTAGCCTTAATTTTTGGGTACCTGAAATATTTGAGTCCCTAATTCCGGAAATAATGGCCATACCGAGGAACGGGATGCGGCCCTGTATTCCCCCTTGACTTACTTCTTACGCGATAGCATCAAAATGGCAATCGCGAACACTTTCTGATTTTCGAGAAAAAAAGGGTAAGGGTTTAGACCACCCTTCAGCCGGCATTCTTTCCGCCATAACTCCGCAGTACGTGTAGTCACAACAAAGCCGAGGGGTGCGTTGAATACAGCTCGTCGAACTCTATCTCCAGTATAAAGGACAACTCTCTATCCCCCTGCGTTTGGACGGGGAGGCCGGCAAAGTTTCAAAAAATGGTCATTTTGACCTTCCAAAAGAGACTTTTTTCTACACAAGGGAAACGAAGCGGCTCAGAGACCCGCCCTTTTAACTGTAGCATCCCCGCATCCTTCCTAGTAATCAGCGCTAATATCCGGAAAATCCGCCGCACTTTTTTCTAGCCTTAATTTTTGGGTACCTGAAATATTTGAGTCCCTAATTCCGGAAATAATGGCCATACCGAGGAACGGGATGCGGCCCTGTATTCCCCCTTGACTTACTTCTTACGCGATAGCATCAAAATGGCAATCGCGAACACTTTCTGATTTTCGAGAAAAAAAGGGTAAGGGTTTAGACAACCCTTCCGCCGGCATTCTTTCCGCCATAACTCCGCAGTACGTGTAGTCACAACAAAGCCGAGGGGTGCGTTGAATACAGCTCGTCGAACTCTATCTCCAGTATAAAGGACAACTCTCTATCCCCCTGAGTTTGGACGGGAGAGGCCGGCAAAGTTTCAAAAAATGGTCATTTTGACCTTCCAAAAGAGACTTTTTTCTACACAAGGGAAACGAAGCGGCTCAGAGACCCGCCCTTTTAACTGTAGCATCCCCGCATCCTTCCTAGTAATCAGCGCTAATATCCGGAAAATCCGCCGCACTTTTTTCTAGCCTTAATTTTTGGGTACCTGAAATATTTGAGTCCCTAATTCCGGAAATAATGGCCATACCGAGGAACGGGATGCGGCCCTGTATTCCCCCTTGACTTACTTCTTACGCGATAGCATCAAAATGGCAATCGCGAACACTTTCTGATTTTCGAGAAAAAAAGGGTCAGGGTTTAGACCACCCTTCCGCCGGCATTCTTTCCGCCATAACTCCGCAGTACGTGTAGTCACAACAAAGCCGAGGGGTGCGTTGAATACAGCTCGTCGAACTCTATCTCCAGTATAAAGGACAACTCTCTACCCCTCTGCGTTTGGACGGGAGAGGCCGGCAAAGTTTCAAAAAATGGTCATTTTGACCTTCCAAAAGAGACTTTTTTCTACACAAGGGAAACGAAGCGGCTCAGAGACCCGCCCTTTTAACTGTAGCATCCCCGCATCCTTCCTAGTAATCAGCGCTAATATCCGGAAAATCCGCCGCACTTTTTTCTAGCCTTAATTTTTGGGTACCTGAAATATTTGAGTCCCTAATTCCGGAAATAATGGCCATACCGAGGAACGGGATGCGGCCCTGTATTCCCCCTTGACTTACTTCTTACGCGATAGCATCAAAATGGCAATCGCGAACACTTTCTGATTTTCGAGAAAAAAAGGGTAAGGGTTTAGACCACCCTTCCGCCGGCATTCTTTCCGCCATAACTCCGCAGTACGTGTAGTCACAACAAAGCCGAGGGGTGCGTTGAATACAGCTCGTCGAACTCTATCTCCAGTATAAAGGACAACTCTCTATCCCCCTGCGTTTGGACGGGAGAGGCCGGCAAAGTTTCAAAAAATGGTCATTTTGACCTTCCAAAAGAGACTTTTTTCTACACAAGGGAAACGAAGCGGCTCAGAGACCCGCCCTTTTAACTGTAGCATCCCCGCATCCTTCCTAATAATCAGCGCTAATATCCGGAAAATCCGCCGCACTTTTTTCTAGCCTTAATTTTTGGGTACCTGAAATATTTGAGTCCCTAATTCCGGAAATAATGGCCATACCGAGGAACGGGATGCGGCCCTGTATTCCCCCTTGACTTACTTCTTACGCGATAGCATCAAAATGGCAATCGCGAACACTTTCTGATTTTCGAGAAAAAAAGGGTAAGGGTTTAGACCACCCTTCCGCCGGCATTCTTTCCGCCATAACTCCGCAGTACGTGTAGTCACAACAAAGCCGAGGGGTGCGTTGAATACAGCTCGTCGAACTCTATCTCCAGTATAAAGGACAACTCTCTATCCCCCTGAGTTTGGACGGGAGAGGCCGGCAAAGTTTCAAATAATGGTCATTTTGACCTTCCAAAAGAGACTTTTTTCTACACAAGGGAAACGAAGCGGCTCAGAGACCCGCCCTTTTAACTGTAGCATCCCCGCATCCTTCCTAATAATCAGCGCTAATATCCGGAAAATCCGCCGCACTTTTTTCTAGCCTTAATTTTTGGGTACCTGAAATATTTGAGTCCCTAATTCCGGAAATAATGGCCATACCGAGGAACGGGATGCGGCCCTGTATTCCCCCTTGACTTACTTCTTACGCGATAGCATCAAAATGGCAATCGCGAACACTTTCTGATTTTCGAGAAAAAAAGGGTAAGGGTTTAGACCACCCTTCCGCCGGCATTCTTTCCGCCATAACTCCGCAGTACGTGTAGTCACAACAAAGCCGAGGGGTGCGTTGAATACAGCTCGTCGAACTCTATCTCCAGTATAAAGGACAACTCTCTATCCCCCTGAGTTTGGACGGGAGAGGCCGGCAAAGTTTCAAATAATGGTCATTTTGACCTTCCAAAAGAGACTTTTTTCTACACAAGGGAAACGAAGCGGCTCAGAGACCCGCCCTTTTAACTGTAGCATCCCCGCATCCTTCCTAGTAATCTGCGCTAATATCCGGAAAATCCGCCGCACTTTTTTCTAGCCTTAATTTTTGGGTACCTGAAATATTTGAGTCCCTAATTCCGGAAATAATGGCCATACCGAGGAACGGGATGCGGCCCTGTATTCCCCCTTGACTTACTTCTTACGCGATAGCATCAAAATGGCAATCGCGAACACTTTCTGATTTTCGAGAAAAAAAGGGTAAGGGCTTAGACCACCCTTCCGCCGGCATTCTTTCCGCCATAACTCCGCAGTACGTGTAGTCACAACAAAGCCGAGGGGTGCGTTGAATACAGCTCGTCGAACTCTATCTCCAGTATAAAGGACAACTCTCTATCCCCCTGCGTTTGGACGGGAGAGGCCGGCAAAGTTTCAAAAAATGGTCATTTTGACCTTCCAAAAGAGACTTTTTTCTACACAAGGGAAACGAAGCGGCTCAGAGACCCGCCCTTTTAACTGTAGCATCCCCGCATCCTTCCTAGTAATCAGCGCTAATATCCGGAAAATCCGCCGCACTTTTTTCTAGCCTTAATTTTTGGGTACCTGAAATATTTGAGTCCCTAATTCCGGAAATAATGGCCATACCGAGGAACGGGATGCGGCCCTGTATTCCCCCTTGACTTACTTCTTACGCGATAGCATCAAAATGGCAATCGCGAACACTTTCTGATTTTCGAGAAAAAAAGGGTAAGGGTTTAGACCACCCTTCAGCCAGCATTCTTTCCGCCATAACTCCGCAGTACGTGTAGTCACAACAAAGCCGAGGGGTGCGTTGAATACAGCTCGTCGAACTCTATCTCCAGTATAAAGGACAACTCTCTATCCCCCTGCGTTTGGACGGGGAGGCCGGCAAAGTTTCAAAAAATGGTCATTTTGACCTTCCAAAAGAGACTTTTTTCTACACAAGGGAAACGAAGCGGCTCAGAGACCCGCCCTTTTAACTGTAGCATCCCCGCATCCTTCCTAGTAATCAGCGCTAATATCCGGAAAATCCGCCGCACTTTTTTCTAGCCTTAATTTTTGGGTACCTGAAATATTTGAGTCCCTAATTCCGGAAATAATGGCCATACCGAGGAACGGGATGCGGCCCTGTATTCCCCCTTGACTTACTTCTTACGCGATAGCATCAAAATGGCAATCGCGAACACTTTCTGATTTTCGAGAAAAAAAGGGTAAGGGTTTAGACAACCCTTCCGCCGGCATTCTTTCCGCCATAACTCCGCAGTACGTGTAGTCACAACAAAGCCGAGGGGTGCGTTGAATACAGCTCGTCGAACTCTATCTCCAGTATAAAGGACAACTCTCTATCCCCCTGAGTTTGGACGGGAGAGGCCGGCAAAGTTTCAAAAAATGGTCATTTTGACCTTCCAAAAGAGACTTTTTTCTACACAAGGGAAACGAAGCGGCTCAGAGACCCGCCCTTTTAACTGTAGCATCCCCGCATCCTTCCTAGTAATCAGCGCTAATATCCGGAAAATCCGCCGCACTTTTTTCTAGCCTTAATTTTTGGGTACCTGAAATATTTGAGTCCCTAATTCCGGAAATAATGGCCATACCGAGGAACGGGATGCGGCCCTGTATTCCCCCTTGACTTACTTCTTACGCGATAGCATCAAAATGGCAATCGCGAACACTTTCTGATTTTCGAGAAAAAAAGGGTCAGGGTTTAGACCACCCTTCCGCCGGCATTCTTTCCGCCATAACTCCGCAGTACGTGTAGTCACAACAAAGCCGAGGGGTGCGTTGAATACAGCTCGTCGAACTCTATCTCCAGTATAAAGGACAACTCTCTACCCCTCTGCGTTTGGACGGGAGAGGCCGGCAAAGTTTCAAAAAATGGTCATTTTGACCTTCCAAAAGAGACTTTTTTCTACACAAGGGAAACGAAGCGGCTCAGAGACCCGCCCTTTTAACTGTAGCATCCCCGCATCCTTCCTAGTAATCAGCGCTAATATCCGGAAAATCCGCCGCACTTTTTTCTAGCCTTAATTTTTGGGTACCTGAAATATTTGAGTCCCTAATTCCGGAAATAATGGCCATACCGAGGAACGGGATGCGGCCCTGTATTCCCCCTTGACTTACTTCTTACGCGATAGCATCAAAATGGCAATCGCGAACACTTTCTGATTTTCGAGAAAAAAAGGGTAAGGGTTTAGACCACCCTTCCGCCGGCATTCTTTCCGCCATAACTCCGCAGTACGTGTAGTCACAACAAAGCCGAGGGGTGCGTTGAATACAGCTCGTCGAACTCTATCTCCAGTATAAAGGACAACTCTCTATCCCCCTGCGTTTGGACGGGAGAGGCCGGCAAAGTTTCAAAAAATGGTCATTTTGACCTTCCAAAAGAGACTTTTTTCTACACAAGGGAAACGAAGCGGCTCAGAGACCCGCCCTTTTAACTGTAGCATCCCCGCATCCTTCCTAGTAATCAGCGCTAATATCCGGAAAATCCGCCGCACTTTTTTCTAGCCTTAATTTTTGGGTACCTGAAATATTTGAGTCCCTAATTCCGGAAATAATGGCCATACCGAGGAACGGGATGCGGCCCTGTATTCCCCCTTGACTTACTTCTTACGCGATAGCATCAAAATGGCAATCGCGAACACTTTCTGATTTTCGAGAAAAAAAGGGTAAGGGCTTAGACCACCCTTCCGCCGGCATTCTTTCCGCCATAACTCCGCAGTACGTGTAGTCACAACAAAGCCGAGGGGTGCGTTGAATACAGCTCGTCGAACTCTATCTCCAGTATAAAGGACAACTCTCTATCCCCCTGCGTTTGGACGGGAGAGGCCGGCAAAGTTTCAAAAAATGGTCATTTTGACCTTCCAAAAGAGACTTTTTTCTACACAAGGGAAACGAAGCGGCTCAGAGACCCGCCCTTTTAACTGTAGCATCCCCGCATCCTTCCTAGTAATCAGCGCTAATATCCGGAAAATCCGCCGCACTTTTTTCTAGCCTTAATTTTTGGGTACCTGAAATATTTGAGTCCCTAATTCCGGAAATAATGGCCATACCGAGGAACGGGATGCGGCCCTGTATTCCCCCTTGACTTACTTCTTACGCGATAGCATCAAAATGGCAATCGCGAACACTTTCTGATTTTCGAGAAAAAAAGGGTAAGGGTTTAGACCACCCTTCCGCCGGCATTCTTTCCGCCATAACTCCGCAGTACGTGTAGTCACAACAAAGCCGAGGGGTGCGTTGAATACAGCTCGTCGAACTCTATCTCCAGTATAAAGGACAACTCTCTATCCCCCTGCGTTTGGACGGGAGAGGCCGGCAAAGTTTCAAAAAATGGTCATTTTGACCTTCCAAAAGAGACTTTTTTCTACACAAGGGAAACGAAGCGGCTCAGAGACCCGCCCTTTTAACTGTAGCATCCCCGCATCCTTCCTAATAATCAGCGCTAATATCCGGAAAATCCGCCGCACTTTTTTCTAGCCTTAATTTTTGGGTACCTGAAATATTTGAGTCCCTAATTCCGGAAATAATGGCCATACCGAGGAACGGGATGCGGCCCTGTATTCCCCCTTGACTTACTTCTTACGCGATAGCATCAAAATGGCAATCGCGAACACTTTCTGATTTTCGAGAAAAAAAGGGTAAGGGTTTAGACCACCCTTCCGCCGGCATTCTTTCCGCCATAACTCCGCAGTACGTGTAGTCACAACAAAGCCGAGGGGTGCGTTGAATACAGCTCGTCGAACTCTATCTCCAGTATAAAGGACAACTCTCTATCCCCCTGCGTTTGGACGGGGAGGCCGGCAAAGTTTCAAAAAATGGTCATTTTGACCTTCCAAAAGAGACTTTTTTCTACACAAGGGAAACGAAGCGGCTCAGAGACCCGCCCTTTTAACTGTAGCATCCCCGCATCCTTCCTAGTAATCAGCGCTAATATCCGGAAAATCCGCCGCACTTTTTTCTAGCCTTAATTTTTGGGTACCTGAAATATTTGAGTCCCTAATTCCGGAAATAATGGCCATACCGAGGAACGGGATGCGGCCCTGTATTCCCCCTTGACTTACTTCTTACGCGATAGCATCAAAATGGCAATCGCGAACACTTTCTGATTTTCGAGAAAAAAAGGGTAAGTAAACCCTTCCGCCGGCATTCTTTCCGCCATAACTCCGCAGTACGTGTAGTCACAACAAAGCCGAGGGGTGCGTTGAATACAGCTCGTCGAACTCTATCTCCAGTATAAAGGACAACTCTCTATCCCCCTGCGTTTGGACGGGAGAGGCCGGCAAAGTTTCAAAAAATGGTCATTTTGACCTTCCAAAAGAGACTTTTTTCTACACAAGGGAAACGAAGCGGCTCAGAGACCCGCCCTTTTAACTGTAGCATCCCCGCATCCTTCCTAATAATCAGCGCTAATATCCGGAAAATCCGCCGCACTTTTTTCTAGCCTTAATTTTTGGGTACCTGAAATATTTGAGTCCCTAATTCCGGAAATAATGGCCATACCGAGGAACGGGATGCGGCCCTGTATTCCCCCTTGACTTACTTCTTACGCGATAGCATCAAAATGGCAATCGCGAACACTTTCTGATTTTCGAGAAAAAAAGGGTAAGGGCTTAGACCACCCTTCCGCCGGCATTCTTTCCGCCATAACTCCGCAGTACGTGTAGTCACAACAAAGCCGAGGGGTGCGTTGAATACAGCTCGTCGAACTCTATCTCCAGTATAAAGGACAACTCTCTATCCCCCTGCGTTTGGACGGGAGAGGCCGGCAAAGTTTCAAAAAATGGTCATTTTGACCTTCCAAAAGAGACTTTTTTCTACACAAGGGAAACGAAGCGGCTCAGAGACCCGCCCTTTTAACTGTAGCATCCCCGCATCCTTCCTAGTAATCAGCGCTAATATCCGGAAAATCCGCCGCACTTTTTTCTAGCCTTAATTTTTGGGTACCTGAAATATTTGAGTCCCTAATTCCGGAAATAATGGCCATACCGAGGAACGGGATGCGGCCCTGTATTCCCCCTTGACTTACTTCTTACGCGATAGCATCAAAATGGCAATCGCGAACACTTTCTGATTTTCGAGAAAAAAAGGGTAAGGGTTTAGACCACCCTTCCGCCGGCATTCTTTCCGCCATAACTCCGCAGTACGTGTAGTCACAACAAAGCCGAGGGGTGCGTTGAATACAGCTCGTCGAACTCTATCTCCAGTATAAAGGACAACTCTCTATCCCCCTGCGTTTGGACGGGAGAGGCCGGCAAAGTTTCAAAAAATGGTCATTTTGACCTTCCAAAAGAGACTTTTTTCTACACAAGGGAAACGAAGCGGCTCAGAGACCCGCCCTTTTAACTGTAGCATCCCCGCATCCTTCCTAATAATCAGCGCTAATATCCGGAAAATCCGCCGCACTTTTTTCTAGCCTTAATTTTTGGGTACCTGAAATATTTGAGTCCCTAATTCCGGAAATAATGGCCATACCGAGGAACGGGATGCGGCCCTGTATTCCCCCTTGACTTACTTCTTACGCGATAGCATCAAAATGGCAATCGCGAACACTTTCTGATTTTCGAGAAAAAAAGGGTAAGGGTTTAGACCACCCTTCAGCCGGCATTCTTTCCGCCATAACTCCGCAGTACGTGTAGTCACAACAAAGCCGAGGGGTGCGTTGAATACAGCTCGTCGAACTCTATCTCCAGTATAAAGGACAACTCTCTATCCCCCTGCGTTTGGACGGGGAGGCCGGCAAAGTTTCAAAAAATGGTCATTTTGACCTTCCAAAAGAGACTTTTTTCTACACAAGGGAAACGAAGCGGCTCAGAGACCCGCCCTTTTAACTGTAGCATCCCCGCATCCTTCCTAGTAATCAGCGCTAATATCCGGAAAATCCGCCGCACTTTTTTCTAGCCTTAATTTTTGGGTACCTGAAATATTTGAGTCCCTAATTCCGGAAATAATGGCCATACCGAGGAACGGGATGCGGCCCTGTATTCCCCCTTGACTTACTTCTTACGCGATAGCATCAAAATGGCAATCGCGAACACTTTCTGATTTTCGAGAAAAAAAGGGTAAGGGTTTAGACAACCCTTCCGCCGGCATTCTTTCCGCCATAACTCCGCAGTACGTGTAGTCACAACAAAGCCGAGGGGTGCGTTGAATACAGCTCGTCGAACTCTATCTCCAGTATAAAGGACAACTCTCTATCCCCCTGAGTTTGGACGGGAGAGGCCGGCAAAGTTTCAAAAAATGGTCATTTTGACCTTCCAAAAGAGACTTTTTTCTACACAAGGGAAACGAAGCGGCTCAGAGACCCGCCCTTTTAACTGTAGCATCCCCGCATCCTTCCTAGTAATCAGCGCTAATATCCGGAAAATCCGCCGCACTTTTTTCTAGCCTTAATTTTTGGGTACCTGAAATATTTGAGTCCCTAATTCCGGAAATAATGGCCATACCGAGGAACGGGATGCGGCCCTGTATTCCCCCTTGACTTACTTCTTACGCGATAGCATCAAAATGGCAATCGCGAACACTTTCTGATTTTCGAGAAAAAAAGGGTCAGGGTTTAGACCACCCTTCCGCCGGCATTCTTTCCGCCATAACTCCGCAGTACGTGTAGTCACAACAAAGCCGAGGGGTGCGTTGAATACAGCTCGTCGAACTCTATCTCCAGTATAAAGGACAACTCTCTACCCCTCTGCGTTTGGACGGGAGAGGCCGGCAAAGTTTCAAAAAATGGTCATTTTGACCTTCCAAAAGAGACTTTTTTCTACACAAGGGAAACGAAGCGGCTCAGAGACCCGCCCTTTTAACTGTAGCATCCCCGCATCCTTCCTAGTAATCAGCGCTAATATCCGGAAAATCCGCCGCACTTTTTTCTAGCCTTAATTTTTGGGTACCTGAAATATTTGAGTCCCTAATTCCGGAAATAATGGCCATACCGAGGAACGGGATGCGGCCCTGTATTCCCCCTTGACTTACTTCTTACGCGATAGCATCAAAATGGCAATCGCGAACACTTTCTGATTTTCGAGAAAAAAAGGGTAAGGGTTTAGACCACCCTTCCGCCGGCATTCTTTCCGCCATAACTCCGCAGTACGTGTAGTCACAACAAAGCCGAGGGGTGCGTTGAATACAGCTCGTCGAACTCTATCTCCAGTATAAAGGACAACTCTCTATCCCCCTGCGTTTGGACGGGAGAGGCCGGCAAAGTTTCAAAAAATGGTCATTTTGACCTTCCAAAAGAGACTTTTTTCTACACAAGGGAAACGAAGCGGCTCAGAGACCCGCCCTTTTAACTGTAGCATCCCCGCATCCTTCCTAGTAATCAGCGCTAATATCCGGAAAATCCGCCGCACTTTTTTCTAGCCTTAATTTTTGGGTACCTGAAATATTTGAGTCCCTAATTCCGGAAATAATGGCCATACCGAGGAACGGGATGCGGCCCTGTATTCCCCCTTGACTTACTTCTTACGCGATAGCATCAAAATGGCAATCGCGAACACTTTCTGATTTTCGAGAAAAAAAGGGTAAGGGTTTAGACCACCCTTCAGCCGGCATTCTTTCCGCCATAACTCCGCAGTACGTGTAGTCACAACAAAGCCGAGGGGTGCGTTGAATACAGCTCGTCGAACTCTATCTCCAGTATAAAGGACAACTCTCTATCCCCCTGCGTTTGGACGGGAGAGGCCGGCAAAGTTTCAAAAAATGGTCATTTTGACCTTCCAAAAGAGACTTTTTTCTACACAAGGGAAACGAAGCGGCTCAGAGACCCGCCCTTTTAACTGTAGCATCCCCGCATCCTTCCTAGTAATCAGCGCTAATATCCGGAAAATCCGCCGCACTTTTTTCTAGCCTTAATTTTTGGGTACCTGAAATATTTGAGTCCCTAATTCCGGAAATAATGGCCATACCGAGGAACGGGATGCGGCCCTGTATTCCCCCTTGACTTACTTCTTACGCGATAGCATCAAAATGGCAATCGCGAACACTTTCTGATTTTCGAGAAAAAAAGGGTAATGGCTTAGACCACCCTTCCGTCGGCATTCTTTCCGCCATAACTCCGCAGTACGTGTAGTCACAACAAAGCCGAGGGGTGCGTTGAATACAGCTCGTCGAACTCTATCTCCAGTATAAAGGACAACTCTCTATCCCCCTGCGTTTGGACGGGAGAGGCCGGCAAAGTTTCAAAAAATGGTCATTTTGACCTTCCAAAAGAGACTTTTTTCTACACAAGGGAAACGAAGCGGCTCAGAGACCCGCCCTTTTAACTGTAGCATCCCCGCATCCTTCCTAGTAATCAGCGCTAATATCCGGAAAATCCGCCGCACTTTTTTCTAGCCTTAATTTTTGGGTACCTGAAATATTTGAGTCCCTAATTCCGGAAATAATGGCCATACCGAGGAACGGGATGCGGCCCTGTATTCCCCCTTGACTTACTTCTTACGCGATAGCATCAAAATGGCAATCGCGAACACTTTCTGATTTTCGAGAAAAAAAGGGTAAGGGTTTAGACAACCCTTCCGCCGGCATTCTTTCCGCCATAACTCCGCAGTACGTGTAGTCACAACAAAGCCGAGGGGTGCGTTGAATACAGCTCGTCGAACTCTATCTCCAGTATAAAGGACAACTCTCTATCCCCCTGAGTTTGGACGGGAGAGGCCGGCAAAGTTTCAAAAAATGGTCATTTTGACCTTCCAAAAGAGACTTTTTTCTACACAAGGGAAACGAAGCGGCTCAGAGACCCGCCCTTTTAACTGTAGCATCCCCGCATCCTTCCTAGTAATCAGCGCTAATATCCGGAAAATCCGCCGCACTTTTTTCTAGCCTTAATTTTTGGGTACCTGAAATATTTGAGTCCCTAATTCCGGAAATAATGGCCATACCGAGGAACGGGATGCGGCCCTGTATTCCCCCTTGACTTACTTCTTACGCGATAGCATCAAAATGGCAATCGCGAACACTTTCTGATTTTCGAGAAAAAAAGGGTAAGGGCTTAGACCACCCTTCCGCCGGCATTCTTTCCGCCATAACTCCGCAGTACGTGTAGTCACAACAAAGCCGAGGGGTGCGTTGAATACAGCTCGTCGAACTCTATCTCCAGTATAAAGGACAACTCTCTATCCCCCTGCGTTTGGACGGGAGAGGCCGGCAAAGTTTCAAAAAATTGGTCATTTTGACCTTCCAGAAGAGACTTTTTTCTACACAAGGGAAACGAAGCGGCTCAGAGACCCGCCCTTTTAACTGTAGCATCCCCGCATCCTTCCTAGTAATCAGCGCTAATATCCGGAAAATCCGCCGCACTTTTTTCTAGCCTTAATTTTTGGGTACCTGAAATATTTGAGTCCCTAATTCCGGAAATAATGGCCATACCGAGGAACGGGATGCGGCCCTGTATTCCCCCTTGACTTACTTCTTACGCGATAGCATCAAAATGGCAATCGCGAACACTTTCTGATTTTCGAGAAAAAAAGGGTAAGGGTTTAGACCACCCTTCCGCCGGCATTCTTTCCGCCATAACTCCGCAGTACGTGTAGTCACAACAAAGCCGAGGGGTGCGTTGTATACAGCTCGTCGAACTCTATCTCCAGTATAAAGGACAACTCTCTATCCCCGTGCGTTTGGACGGGAGAGGCCGGCAAAGTTTCAAAAAATGGTCATTTTGACCTTCCAAAAGAGACTTTTTTCTACACAAGGGAAACGAAGCGGCTCAGAGACCCGCCCTTTTAACTGTAGCATCCCCGCATCCTTCCTAGTAATCAGCGCTAATATCCGGAAAATCCGCCGCACTTTTTTCTAGCCTTAATTTTTGGGTACCTGAAATATTTGAGTCCCTAATTCCGGAAATAATGGCCATACCGAGGAACGGGATGCGGCCCTGTATTCCCCCTTGACTTACTTCTTACGCGATAGCATCAAAATGGCAATCGCGAACACTTTCTGATTTTCGAGAAAAAAAGGGTAAGGGTTTAGACCACCCTTCCGCCGGCATTCTTTCCGCCATAACTCCGCAGTACGTGTAGTCACAACAAAGCCGAGGGGTGCGTTGTATACAGCTCGTCGAACTCTATCTCCAGTATAAAGGACAACTCTCTATCCCCGTGCGTTTGGACGGGAGAGGCCGGCAAAGTTTCAAAAAATGGTCATTTTGACCTTCCAAAAGAGACTTTTTTCTACACAAGGGAAACGAAGCGGCTCAGAGACCCGCCCTTTTAACTGTAGCATCCCCGCATCCTTCCTAGTAATCAGCGCTAATATCCGGAAAATCCGCCGCACTTTTTTCTAGCCTTAATTTTTGGGTACCTGAAATATTTGAGTCCCTAATTCCGGAAATAATGGCCATACCGACGAACGGGATGCGGCCCTGTATTCCCCCTTGACTTACTTCTTACGCGATAGCATCAAAATGGCAATCGCGAACACTTTCTGATTTTCGAGAAAAAAAGGGTAAGGGTTTAGACCACCCTTCCGCCGGCATTCTTTCCGCCATAACTCCGCAGTACGTGTAGTCACAACAAAGCCGAGGGGTGCGTTGAATACAGCTCGTCGAACTCTATCTCCAGTATAAAGGACAACTCTCTATCCCCCTGAGTTTGGACGGGAGAGGCCGGCAAAGTTTCAAATAATGGTCATTTTGACCTTCCAAAAGAGACTTTTTTCTACACAAGGGAAACGAAGCGGCTCAGAGACCCGCCCTTTTAACTGTAGCATCCCCGCATCCTTCCTAGTAATCTGCGCTAATATCCGGAAAATCCGCCGCACTTTTTTCTAGCCTTAATTTTTGGGTACCTGAAATATTTGAGTCCCTAATTCCGGAAATAATGGCCATACCGAGGAACGGGATGCGGCCCTGTATTCCCCCTTGACTTACTTCTTACGCGATAGCATCAAAATGGCAATCGCGAACACTTTCTGATTTTCGAGAAAAAAAGGGTAAGGGTTTAGACCACCCTTCAGCCGGCATTCTTTCCGCCATAACTCCGCAGTACGTGTAGTCACAACAAAGCCGAGGGGTGCGTTGAATACAGCTCGTCGAACTCTATCTCCAGTATAAAGGACAACTCTCTATCCCCCTGCGTTTGGACGGGAGAGGCCGGCAAAGTTTCAAAAAATGGTCATTTTGACCTTCCAAAAGAGACTTTTTTCTACACAAGGGAAACGAAGCGGCTCAGAGACCCGCCCTTTTAACTGTAGCATCCCCGCATCCTTCCTAGTAATCAGCGCTAATATCCGGAAAATCCGCCGCACTTTTTTCTAGCCTTAATTTTTGGGTACCTGAAATATTTGAGTCCCTAATTCCGGAAATAATGGCCATACCGAGGAACGGGATGCGGCCCTGTATTCCCCCTTGACTTACTTCTTACGCGATAGCATCAAAATGGCAATCGCGAACACTTTCTGATTTTCGAGAAAAAAAGGGTAAGGGTTTAGACAACCCTTCCGCCGGCATTCTTTCCGCCATAACTCCGCAGTACGTGTAGTCACAACAAAGCCGAGGGGTGCGTTGAATACAGCTCGTCGAACTCTATCTCCAGTATAAAGGACAACTCTCTATCCCCCTGAGTTTGGACGGGAGAGGCCGGCAAAGTTTCAAAAAATGGTCATTTTGACCTTCCAAAAGAGACTTTTTTCTACACAAGGGAAACGAAGCGGCTCAGAGACCCGCCCTTTTAACTGTAGCATCCCCGCATCCTTCCTAGTAATCAGCGCTAATATCCGGAAAATCCGCCGCACTTTTTTCTAGCCTTAATTTTTGGGTACCTGAAATATTTGAGTCCCTAATTCCGGAAATAATGGCCATACCGAGGAACGGGATGCGGCCCTGTATTCCCCCTTGACTTACTTCTTACGCGATAGCATCAAAATGGCAATCGCGAACACTTTCTGATTTTCGAGAAAAAAAGGGTAAGGGCTTAGACCACCCTTCCGCCGGCATTCTTTCCGCCATAACTCCGCAGTACGTGTAGTCACAACAAAGCCGAGGGGTGCGTTGAATACAGCTCGTCGAACTCTATCTCCAGTATAAAGGACAACTCTCTATCCCCCTGCGTTTGGACGGGAGAGGCCGGCAAAGTTTCAAAAAATGGTCATTTTGACCTTCCAGAAGAGACTTTTTTCTACACAAGGGAAACGAAGCGGCTCAGAGACCCGCCCTTTTAACTGTAGCATCCCCGCATCCTTCCTAGTAATCAGCGCTAATATCCGGAAAATCCGCCGCACTTTTTTCTAGCCTTAATTTTTGGGTACCTGAAATATTTGAGTCCCTAATTCCGGAAATAATGGCCATACCGAGGAACGGGATGCGGCCCTGTATTCCCCCTTGACTTACTTCTTACGCGATAGCATCAAAATGGCAATCGCGAACACTTTCTGATTTTCGAGAAAAAAAGGGTAAGGGTTTAGACCACCCTTCCGCCGGCATTCTTTCCGCCATAACTCCGCAGTACGTGTAGTCACAACAAAGCCGAGGGGTGCGTTGTATACAGCTCGTCGAACTCTATCTCCAGTATAAAGGACAACTCTCTATCCCCGTGCGTTTGGACGGGAGAGGCCGGCAAAGTTTCAAAAAATGGTCATTTTGACCTTCCAAAAGAGACTTTTTTCTACACAAGGGAAACGAAGCGGCTCAGAGACCCGCCCTTTTAACTGTAGCATCCCCGCATCCTTCCTAGTAATCAGCGCTAATATCCGGAAAATCCGCCGCACTTTTTTCTAGCCTTAATTTTTGGGTACCTGAAATATTTGAGTCCCTAATTCCGGAAATAATGGCCATACCGAGGAACGGGATGCGGCCCTGTATTCCCCCTTGACTTACTTCTTACGCGATAGCATCAAAATGGCAATCGCGAACACTTTCTGATTTTCGAGAAAAAAAGGGTAAGGGTTTAGACCACCCTTCCGCCGGCATTCTTTCCGCCATAACTCCGCAGTACGTGTAGTCACAACAAAGCCGAGGGGTGCGTTGAATACAGCTCGTCGAACTCTATCTCCAGTATAAAGGACAACTCTCTATCCCCCTGAGTTTGGACGGGAGAGGCCGGCAAAGTTTCAAATAATGGTCATTTTGACCTTCCAAAAGAGACTTTTTTCTACACAAGGGAAACGAAGCGGCTCAGAGACCCGCCCTTTTAACTGTAGCATCCCCGCATCCTTCCTAGTAATCTGCGCTAATATCCGGAAAATCCGCCGCACTTTTTTCTAGCCTTAATTTTTGGGTACCTGAAATATTTGAGTCCCTAATTCCGGAAATAATGGCCATACCGAGGAACGGGATGCGGCCCTGTATTCCCCCTTGACTTACTTCTTACGCGATAGCATCAAAATGGCAATCGCGAACACTTTCTGATTTTCGAGAAAAAAAGGGTAAGGGTTTAGACCACCCTTCAGCCGGCATTCTTTCCGCCATAACTCCGCAGTACGTGTAGTCACAACAAAGCCGAGGGGTGCGTTGAATACAGCTCGTCGAACTCTATCTCCAGTATAAAGGACAACTCTCTATCCCCCTGCGTTTGGACGGGAGAGGCCGGCAAAGTTTCAAAAAATGGTCATTTTGACCTTCCAAAAGAGACTTTTTTCTACACAAGGGAAACGAAGCGGCTCAGAGACCCGCCCTTTTAACTGTAGCATCCCCGCATCCTTCCTAGTAATCAGCGCTAATATCCGGAAAATCCGCCGCACTTTTTTCTAGCCTTAATTTTTGGGTACCTGAAATATTTGAGTCCCTAATTCCGGAAATAATGGCCATACCGAGGAACGGGATGCGGCCCTGTATTCCCCCTTGACTTACTTCTTACGCGATAGCATCAAAATGGCAATCGCGAACACTTTCTGATTTTCGAGAAAAAAAGGGTAATGGCTTAGACCACCCTTCCGTCGGCATTCTTTCCGCCATAACTCCGCAGTACGTGTAGTCACAACAAAGCCGAGGGGTGCGTTGAATACAGCTCGTCGAACTCTATCTCCAGTATAAAGGACAACTCTCTATCCCCCTGCGTTTGGACGGGAGAGGCCGGCAAAGTTTCAAAAAATGGTCATTTTGACCTTCCAAAAGAGACTTTTTTCTACACAAGGGAAACGAAGCGGCTCAGAGACCCGCCCTTTTAACTGTACCATCCCCGCATCCATCCTAGTAATCAGCGCTAATATCCGGAAAATCCGCCGCACTTTTTTCTAGCCTTAATTTTTGGGTACCTGAAATATTTGAGTCCCTAATTCCGGAAATAATGGCCATACCGAGGAACGGGATGCGGCCCTGTATTCCCCCTTGACTTACTTCTTACGCGATAGCATCAAAATGGCAATCGCGAACACTTTCTGATTTTCGAGAAAAAAAGGGTAAGGGCTTAGACCACCCTTCCGCCGGCATTCTTTCCGCCATAACTCCGCAGTACGTGTAGTCACAACAAAGCCGAGGGGTGCGTTGAATACAGCTCGTCGAACTCTATCTCCAGTATAAAGGACAACTCTCTATCCCCCTGCGTTTGGACGGGAGAGGCCGGCAAAGTTTCAAAAAATGGTCATTTTGACCTTCCAGAAGAGACTTTTTTCTACACAAGGGAAACGAAGCGGCTCAGAGACCCGCCCTTTTAACTGTAGCATCCCCGCATCCTTCCTAGTAATCAGCGCTAATATCCGGAAAATCCGCCGCACTTTTTTCTAGCCTTAATTTTTGGGTACCTGAAATATTTGAGTCCCTAATTCCGGAAATAATGGCCATACCGAGGAACGGGATGCGGCCCTGTATTCCCCCTTGACTTACTTCTTACGCGATAGCATCAAAATGGCAATCGCGAACACTTTCTGATTTTCGAGAAAAAAAGGGTAAGGGTTTAGACCACCCTTCCGCCGGCATTCTTTCCGCCATAACTCCGCAGTACGTGTAGTCACAACAAAGCCGAGGGGTGCGTTGTATACAGCTCGTCGAACTCTATCTCCAGTATAAAGGACAACTCTCTATCCCCGTGCGTTTGGACGGGAGAGGCCGGCAAAGTTTCAAAAAATGGTCATTTTGACCTTCCAAAAGAGACTTTTTTCTACACAAGGGAAACGAAGCGGCTCAGAGACCCGCCCTTTTAACTGTAGCATCCCCGCATCCTTCCTAGTAATCAGCGCTAATATCCGGAAAATCCGCCGCACTTTTTTCTAGCCTTAATTTTTGGGTACCTGAAATATTTGAGTCCCTAATTCCGGAAATAATGGCCATACCGAGGAACGGGATGCGGCCCTGTATTCCCCCTTGACTTACTTCTTACGCGATAGCATCAAAATGGCAATCGCGAACACTTTCTGATTTTCGAGAAAAAAAGGGTAAGGGTTTAGACCACCCTTCCGCCGGCATTCTTTCCGCCATAACTCCGCAGTACGTGTAGTCACAACAAAGCCGAGGGGTGCGTTGAATACAGCTCGTCGAACTCTATCTCCAGTATAAAGGACAACTCTCTATCCCCCTGAGTTTGGACGGGAGAGGCCGGCAAAGTTTCAAATAATGGTCATTTTGACCTTCCAAAAGAGACTTTTTTCTACACAAGGGAAACGAAGCGGCTCAGAGACCCGCCCTTTTAACTGTAGCATCCCCGCATCCTTCCTAGTAATCTGCGCTAATATCCGGAAAATCCGCCGCACTTTTTTCTAGCCTTAATTTTTGGGTACCTGAAATATTTGAGTCCCTAATTCCGGAAATAATGGCCATACCGAGGAACGGGATGCGGCCCTGTATTCCCCCTTGACTTACTTCTTACGCGATAGCATCAAAATGGCAATCGCGAACACTTTCTGATTTTCGAGAAAAAAAGGGTAAGGGTTTAGACCACCCTTCAGCCGGCATTCTTTCCGCCATAACTCCGCAGTACGTGTAGTCACAACAAAGCCGAGGGGTGCGTTGAATACAGCTCGTCGAACTCTATCTCCAGTATAAAGGACAACTCTCTATCCCCCTGCGTTTGGACGGGAGAGGCCGGCAAAGTTTCAAAAAATGGTCATTTTGACCTTCCAAAAGAGACTTTTTTCTACACAAGGGAAACGAAGCGGCTCAGAGACCCGCCCTTTTAACTGTAGCATCCCCGCATCCTTCCTAGTAATCAGCGCTAATATCCGGAAAATCCGCCGCACTTTTTTCTAGCCTTAATTTTTGGGTACCTGAAATATTTGAGTCCCTAATTCCGGAAATAATGGCCATACCGAGGAACGGGATGCGGCCCTGTATTCCCCCTTGACTTACTTCTTACGCGATAGCATCAAAATGGCAATCGCGAACACTTTCTGATTTTCGAGAAAAAAAGGGTAATGGCTTAGACCACCCTTCCGTCGGCATTCTTTCCGCCATAACTCCGCAGTACGTGTAGTCACAACAAAGCCGAGGGGTGCGTTGAATACAGCTCGTCGAACTCTATCTCCAGTATAAAGGACAACTCTCTATCCCCCTGCGTTTGGACGGGAGAGGCCGGCAAAGTTTCAAAAAATGGTCATTTTGACCTTCCAAAAGAGACTTTTTTCTACACAAGGGAAACGAAGCGGCTCAGAGACCCGCCCTTTTAACTGTACCATCCCCGCATCCATCCTAGTAATCAGCGCTAATATCCGGAAAATCCGCCGCACTTTTTTCTAGCCTTAATTTTTGGGTACCTGAAATATTTGAGTCCCTAATTCCGGAAATAATGGCCATACCGAGGAACGGGATGCGGCCCTGTATTCCCCCTTGACTTACTTCTTACGCGATAGCATCAAAATGGCAATCGCGAACACTTTCTGATTTTCGAGAAAAAAAGGGTAAGGGACAACCCTTCCGCCGGCATTCTTTCCGCCATAACTCCGCAGTACGTGTAGTCACAACAAAGCCGAGGGGTGCGTTGAATACAGCTCGTCGAACTCTATCTCCAGTATAAAGGACAACTCTCTATCCCCCTGAGTTTGGACGGGAGAGGCCGGCAAAGTTTCAAAAAATGGTCATTTTGACCTTCCAAAAGTGACTTTTTTCTACACAAGGGAAACGAAGCGGCTCAGAGACCCGCCCTTTTAACTGTAGCATCCCCGCATCCTTCCTAGTAATCAGCGCTAATATCCGGAAAATCCGCCGCACTTTTTTCTAGCCTTAATTTTTGGGTACCTGAAATATTTGAGTCCCTAATTCCGGAAATAATGGCCATACCGAGGAACGGGATGCGGCCCTGTATTCCCCCTTGACTTACTTCTTACGCGATAGCATCAAAATGGCAATCGCGAACACTTTCTGATTTTCGAGAAAAAAAGGGTCAGGGTTTAGACCACCCTTCCGCCGGCATTCTTTCCGCCATAACTCCGCAGTACGTGTAGTCACAACAAAGCCGAGGGGTGCGTTGAATACAGCTCGTCGAACTCTATCTCCAGTATAAAGGACAACTCTCTACCCCTCTGCGTTTGGACGGGAGAGGCCGGCAAAGTTTCAAAAAATGGTCATTTTGACCTTCCAAAAGAGACTTTTTTCTACACAAGGGAAACGAAGCGGCTCAGAGACCCGCCCTTTTAACTGTAGCATCCCCGCATCCTTCCTAGTAATCAGCGCTATTATCCGGAAAATCCGCCGCACTTTTTTCTAGCCTTAATTTTTGGGTACCTGAAATATTTGAGTCCCTAATTCCGGAAATAATGGCCATACCGAGGAACGGGATGCGGCCCTGTATTCCCCCTTGACTTACTTCTTACGCGATAGCATCAAAATGGCAATCGCGAACACTTTCTGATTTTCGAGAAAAAAAGGGTAAGGGTTTAGACCACCCTTCCGCCGGCATTCTTTCCGCCATAACTCCGCAGTACGTGTAGTCACAACAAAGCCGAGGGGTGCGTTGAATACAGCTCGTCGAACTCTATCTCCAGTATAAAGGACAACTCTCTATCCCCCTGAGTTTGGACGGGAGAGGCCGGCAAAGTTTCAAAAAATGGTCATTTTGACCTTCCAAAAGAGACTTTTTTCTACACAAGGGAAACGAAGCGGCTCAGAGACCCGCCCTTTTAACTGTAGCATCCCCGCATCCTTCCCAGTAATCAGCGCTAATATCCGGAAAATCCGCCGCACTTTTTTCTAGCCTTAATTTTTGAGTACCTGAAATATTTGAGTCCCTAATTCCGGAAATAATGGCCATACCGAGGAACGGGATGCGGCCCTGTATTCCCCCTTGACTTACTTCTTACGCGATAGCATCAAAATGGCAATCGCGAACACTTTCTGATTTTCGAGAAAAAAAGGGTCAGGGTTTAGACCACCCTTCCGCCGGCATTCTTTCCGCCATAACTCCGCAGTACGTGTAGTCACAACAAAGCCGAGGGGTGCGTTGAATACAGCTCGTCGAACTCTATCTCCAGTATAAAGGACAACTCTCTACCCCTCTGCGTTTGGACGGGAGAGGCCGGCAAAGTTTCAAAAAATGGTCATTTTGACCTTCCAAAAGAGACTTTTTTCTACACAAGGGAAACGAAGCGGCTCAGAGACCCGCCCTTTTAACTGTAGCATCCCCGCATCCTTCCTAGTAATCAGCGCTAATATCCGGAAAATCCGCCGCACTTTTTTCTAGCCTTAATTTTTGGGTACCTGAAATATTTGAGTCCCTAATTCCGGAAATAATGGCCATACCGAGGAACGGGATGCGGCCCTGTATTCCCCCTTGACTTACTTCTTACGCGATAGCATCAAAATGGCAATCGCGAACACTTTCTGATTTTCGAGAAAAAAAGGGTAAGGGTTTAGACCACCCTTCCGCCGGCATTCTTTCCGCCATAACTCCGCAGTACGTGTAGTCACAACAAAGCCGAGGGGTGCGTTGAATACAGCTCGTCGAACTCTATCTCCAGTATAAAGGACAACTCTCTATCCCCCTGAGTTTGGACGGGAGAGGCCGGCAAAGTTTCAAATAATGGTCATTTTGACCTTCCAAAAGAGACTTTTTTCTACACAAGGGAAACGAAGCGGCTCAGAGACCCGCCCTTTTAACTGTAGCATCCCCGCATCCTTCCTAGTAATCTGCGCTAATATCCGGAAAATCCGCCGCACTTTTTTCTAGCCTTAATATTTGGGTACCTGAAATATTTGAGTCCCTAATTCCGGAAATAATGGCCATACCGAGGAACGGGATGCGGCCCTGTATTCCCCCTTGACTTACTTCTTACGCGATAGCATCAAAATGGCAATCGCGAACACTTTCTGATTTTCGAGAAAAAAAGGGTAAGGGCTTAGACCACCCTTCCGCCGGCATTCTTTCCGCCATAACTCCGCAGTACGTGTAGTCACAACAAAGCCGAGGGGTGCGTTGAATACAGCTCGTCGAACTCTATCTCCAGTATAAAGGACAACTCTCTATCCCCCTGCGTTTGGACGGGAGAGGCCGGCAAAGTTTCAAAAAATGGTCATTTTGACCTTCCAAAAGAGACTTTTTTCTACACAAGGGAAACGAAGCGGCTCAGAGACTCGCCCTTTTAACTGTAGCATCCCCGCATCCTTCCTAGTAATCAGCGCTAATATCCGTAAAATCCGCCGCACTTTTTTCTAGCCTTAATTTTTGGGTACCTGAAATATTTGAGTCCCTAATTCCGGAAATAATGGCCATACCGAGGAACGGGATGCGGCCCTGTATTCCCCCTTGACTTACTTCTTACGCGATAGCATCAAAATGGCAATCGCGAACACTTTCTGATTTTCGAGAAAAAAAGGGTAAGTCAAGGGGGAATACAGGGCCGCATCCCGTTCCTCGGTATGGCCATTATTTCCTTCCGCCGGCATTCTTTCCGCCATAACTCCGCAGTACGTGTAGTCACAACAAAGCCGAGGGGTGCGTTGAATACAGCTCGTCGAACTCTATCTCCAGTATAAAGGACAACTCTCTATCCCCCTGCGTTTGGACGGGAGAGGCCGGCAAAGTTTCAAAAAATGGTCATTTTGACCTTCCAAAAGAGACTTTTTTCTACACAAGGGAAACGAAGCGGCTCAGAGACCCGCCCTTTTAACTGTAGCATCCCCGCATCCTTCCTAGTAATCAGCGCTAATATCCGGAAAATCCGCCGCACTTTTTTCTAGCCTTAATTTTTGGGTACCTGAAATATTTGAGTCCCTAATTCCGGAAATAATGGCCATACCGAGGAACGGGATGCGGCCCTGTATTCCCCCTTGACTTACTTCTTACGCGATAGCATCAAAATGGCAATCGCGAACACTTTCTGATTTTCGAGAAAAAAAGGCATTCTTTCCGCCATAACTCCGCAGTACGTGTAGTCACAACAAAGCCG